>NC_044552.1:137658410-137959547 GCF_007565055.1 Rhinopithecus roxellana | reverse complement strand
TCTTTTGTGTCCAGTGAGAATGCTGAATTTACAAAGCAACAGGAAATGTATTGTATTCCCAAAGGAGATGGGGATACAGAGCCGAATCTGCCATATTACCTGAAAATATCTCCACCTGAGTTAGAGAGTTGGGTCCCTATGTCTCTGTCTCTGGGTAATCCATTGATAAAAGGAGGGCCCAGTGCTGCATTACCATTAAGAACTGGTTGGAGGGATGGCAGGACTGCAAGAGAATGTGTTGGAAATAAGTTCACACAGTAAGTATCACTTTTCCTATATCTTGATGCAGTTTCCCTTAGTCATCTCCCTTGGAAATCATCAGAATAATGACACTGATTTATAATATTTAACAGTTCAGGAGCTCCACATCCTATAGCTGGCATTTCTTGCTAATTGAAAAGGGAGAACTTAGGGGGTTGAAGGTAAAACCTGGGTTTCCTATAACAAAATGCATTTCTAAAGGCAAAATAAGAGGTTCATTCTTCTCAAGACTCTGGGTATTAAATATTGCAATGTTCTATTTAGGGGTTCAGTGAGAATAATTATTTAAATATCTCCTGTGAGGAAAGTATAATAAAGAAGTCTCCAGTTTATGCAGAGTGCTGCCAAATAAGGTTTGCTAAACAATGTATGTGTATTTATAAGGGACCAATATAAATTCTTCATTAAGTTGTGTAATGGAGTCATCATGAATTTCTATCCAAGCTCAAAGGATTTGAAGTTGCTTCACCTAAATGTTTTGTTGTTGTTGTTGTTGTTGTTGTTGCTCTGTGGGTGTTCTGAAATGCTAAGAGGAAAGCTACCCACTCAGAGAAGGTCTATAAAGCCTAGGGGCACAGATAAGCATCACTCCTGGTACCTGGCCTCTGCAGAGGTGCTTGCTAATGACACATCAATGAAAGGAGCAACAAACAAGATCCCTGGGTGTAGACTGTCCATGCTTGTAAGAAGCATGGCCCATGCTTGCAAGGCTGTAGACAGCCAGGTCAGGGCTTGCAAGGCCAATGATGGCAACACTTGCAGGAATGAAGGATGGTGCTCAGCGACCTTCCCATTTGTGAACATTTGAACACTGCCCCTTATGGTATCCTTGGTGGCTTTCATGCCATATGTGAGGTGCAGGAGTCCTGACAAGGTTACCCATGAGGCCTTCTACCTACACATTTTCACAGTCCTTTCTTCTACAGGGTGTTGCAGCTCTCCACTTCTTCCCCATGCTCCACCTCAGCCCAAGGGAATATTTTCTAGCCTGGGACACATCCTCCTCTTTTCTGCCTGCATTTTGACCAGAGATACAAATTTCTGTTAAGTCTTCTGTGAAAAAAAGCAATCCTTCTTACCATCAAACCCAGAGCTTTAATTAATCAGAAGCCAGTTCTCCTTTTCCTAGAGGGCAAGGACAGTCTAAACTCTAAGCCCCGCCAGAACAGTCAAGATAGAGGAGAAAAATAAAATAGATAATTGCCATATTAAAGCAGCTTTTTAATATCCTGCCTACGTAGCAAAAATCTATGTTGCATGTTTTGTCAGAGTTTAAGCCTATGGAAGACCCAAACCAACATATTACTTGGGAAAAAATTGACATATCACTGGAAAATGTACATAAACTGATTGGTTTTGTGCAGGCAAACATGCAGGTTATGAATTCGGCATTTGCAGGTTATAAATTCAGCACTTCCCATCATAACTCACAGGCAGGCATTGTAATGGCTTTTTTTTGGGGGGGGGATTTGAGTTAAAGGCCTCCATTTGACTCACCCCCATTGTCATTTTACATCAAAATGTTAAAATGCCAGATTTGGGGTTACTAAGCCATGGTACACCTATTTCATTTGCTAAGGAGTCCAAAGGTTTTTGCAGAAGGATTAAATACTATTTAGACTAAACTATAAAAAGTAAGCGCTTGATGGAAGAGACCTCATCCTGGTGTCCCACCTGCTTTAATATTGATTCAGTATCAACCTTCATCTTTAGTATTTTAAAAGTCAACATTTGATTTTGATAGTAGAGTGGCCTGGAGCCTGGTGCGCCTTCTCTCTGGGGTGTGCTCTGCTTGCAACTGACATGCTTTCCTCTCATAGGTCAATCTGTATGTTTTGTTTTTGGCAGGCAACAAAGAAGAAAGAAATAACACATTTCACTTTCACTGTGTCAAGAATTCTTATCAAGAGTGTTTTCACATTGTTGAGCAAAATAAAAGGAATAGCACTTTTTAAAACTCACAGAACTGGATTTCCATCTGAACACTCTGGCTGTTTGACATTTTTTTTCTCCCCTCTGTCCCTTCCACTTCCCACCAAAACACTTTTTCCAGGTATATCCATGCTTCTCTTAAATCTGAATTTATCAGTCAGGCTTTCTTTCATCACCCTAGGGCCAGGTGAGGAGATAATTTAGGAGGCTACTGAAGAAGTACTGAGGGGATGGATCAGGATAACCTGACTAGCATGATAGCAGTAGAAAGAGGGAAGTAGAAAGAATCAAGATACATAAACATTTGCTTGAATGAATGAATATGTTTCCATTTGTTTAGTATTTACTATGTGTCAGACATGGTACCAGGTGCTTTATATGTGTAACCTCAATTACCCTTAAAATAGCCTTTTGTTTTTTTTTTTTTTGAGACGGAGTCTCGCTCTGTCACCCAGGCTGGAGTGCAGTGGCGCGATCTTGGCTCACTGTAAGCTCCGCCTCCCGGGTTCACGCCATTCTCCTGCCTCAGCCTCCCGATTAGCTAGGACTACAGGCGCCCGCCACCACGCCCAGCTAACTTTTTGTATTCTTTAGTAGAGACGGAGTTTCACTGTGTCAGCCAGGATGGTCTCGATCTCCTGACCTCGTGATCCACACGCCTCGGCCTCCCAGAGTGCTGGGATTACAGGCGTGAGCCACCGCGCCCGGCCCCTTAAAATAATCTTAAGGAATAGCTATGGTACCTCCATTCCAAAAAGGAGGAGACTGACCCTTGTGGAGGTTCCATAACATGACAGGAGTAATACTTAATTGTTCGGGCAGGAATTTGGATTCAGGTCTGTTTGACCAAGCAAGAGAAAAAGAGAGAGTGCAAAAGATAAATCTGTATATCTATAGATACAGTTCTGTCTATATCTGTGATGGTTAATTCTGTGACAACTTGAGGTTGTTTTGGATAAAATTAACATTTAAATTGGTGAACTTTGGGTAAAGCAGATTTTCTTCCATAATGTGGGTGGGCCTCATCCAATCAGCTGAAGGCTTTTAGTAGAACAAAAAGATCAGCTTCCTTGACCAAGAGGGAATTCTACAGGAGACTGCTTTGGACTTTATCTGCTACAAATTTTCTCCTGGGTCTCCAGCCTTGGATTTGGATTTGCTAGCCTCTATAACTGCATGAACCAATCAATTCCTTATAACAAATCAATCAATCACTCTCTCTCTCTCTCTCCACACACATACACACACACACACACACACACACACTCACACACATTCTATTGGTTCTATTTTTCTGGAACCCTTGTTAATAAATTTATCTAGAAGAGAGAAATGAGCAATTGAGAGAACTATGACAAAGGGATGATTGTGACATTGAGATTATGGATCAGCAACCATGGGAACAACTCTAAAGTAGGAAAGAAAATAACCAATTAAAATGTTTATCTTTGTTTGACTATGTTCTTTTCTGAATACAGGTGATTTTTAGTTTTTAGCATAGTCCTCCTGTATGGTAAACTAGACACCTTACACACACACACACATAAATATATAATATTACATAAATATATAATATTACATAAATATATAATATTACATATATATGGGTGATGTGTGCATATGTGTGTGTGTATACGTGTGTGTGTATATATATATACATGTGTGTATATATACATGTGTCTATGTATATATGGCAAATTCCACACACACATAATAATCTTGGCCAAGTATACCCATTTGAGTCTGTAAGGGAGATAAACACTTGGGAGCTTTGCTGCCCTCCATTACTTCTAGGGTGACTTGGAATGAGCTTGGCAGTTCAACTCAGGAGGACTAGTGATAGGTATTTCTCTACTCCAGAGAGAGCCATGGCAGAGGGAACATTTTCCTATTTTGCAATAAGCAATATTTTTGTTGCAGTGACAGAGACAGCGAGATGCCTCCCACTCAGAACCTGGGGGATGATCCCGTGAAGGCCCAGTCAGCTAGGCAAAACAAAAACAGAGTGAACAACAAAAATGCATTTCAGCTCTTCTAGCTCAAGTGGCTCCAGGTCTAAGATGAGACGAAAGGGACTCAATAAAAAGATATTAAAAGACTGAAAATGTCATGGTGACATTATCTTTTGGAAATACCAGACCATCAGTTAAAGTGCTGCTTCCTAACAGTACAGTTTCCAAGATTTGTAGCTGAAATTTGTGGGTTATCTATTGCAGTTCTCAGAAAATGCTTTGCTGAGAATTTTGTGGGGAGTAACTCCTCCCCCCACCCCAATTCAGCAGGAATTATATCTAAGTGTGGTTCTATGTACATCCTAGCACAATTTGTAGTGCTTGTAGATGGGAATAAATCAGGGGCATGTGACAACATTTAGTTACAGAAAGAAGTTTTAGAGTAAAAACACATGTGTCTAAAGCATCATGTTTCCTATGAAGAGTATCATTAATTTTTATAGAACTACAGGTGCATACTTGAAATAGCAAAGACTTTTATTTCTGTTTTAGAGATTTATAAGAACTTCATCCATAGTGTAAATTCTCTAGCCGCATCCAGAGTATGAAAATACAGACATATTTTTAAGTTGGGTGCGGTGGCTCATGCCTGTAATCCCAGCACTTTGGAAGGCCAAGGCGGGTGGATCACGAGGTCAGGAGATGGAGACCATCCTGGCTAATAAGGTGAAACCCCATCTCTACTAAAAATACAAAAATTAGCCAGTTGTAGTGGCCAGTGCCTGTAGTCCCAGCTACTCAGGAGGTTGAGGCAGGAGAATGGCATGAACCCAGGAGGTGGAGCTTGCAGTGAGCTGAGACTGCACCACTGCACTCCAGCCTGGGCAACAGAGCAAGACTCCGTCTCAAAAAAAAAAAAAAAAAAAAAAAGAAAAGAAAATACAGATATATTTTTGCTAAACAGTATAGGTGTCTTACAGAAAATTCAGCTTTAAAGCTAATCTCATTTCTCTTTGATGTCCTTTAAAAGTTAGGGATATTTCCCAAAGGGGCAAAATCTTCTAAAAATCTAAGCTGCAAACTTTTATTAAAACAGTGGATAGCCCAGTGGCACAATGGAATTTGGGATGCATTCACTATTTTGTCAATAGATTATTAACTCCAATTATGGAACTCGATTTTTTCCTGAGTATTTTAAACTTTCTATGCAATACACTCTCTTCCTTCTATTTAATTCATTTTTTCCAATACATATGATATTTTTCCTAATTACCATTATCAACCTTATTGTTATCATTTTCACATTATTATTTATTTGACAAAGAGTTGTTGCTAGACAAATATCGGCAGGATACTGCCGGACACTAAAGGAAGGTAGATAAAGAAACAGTACTACCTGCCAGGAGCTCTCAGTCTCCAATAGTAATACTTAACTTCTAATTCATGATGAAATCTGTATAGCACTTCACAGTTTAAAAAACGTATTCATATAAATTATCTCTTTTAAGCTTTCAACAACCTCTTGCACAGTAGGTAGTTTAAGTATTTTTATGTCTCTGAAACTCAGAGAAGTAAAATGACTTGCCCAGTCTTTGCCCATGTCCTTAAGGGAGCATGCTGCTTCAAATCTTGCACTCTTTTTACTACACTATGTCAAGCTTAGAAAACATTAAAAAAAAAAAAAAAAAAAAAAAGGACTTCATATTTCTCTTTTGGTCTAGTCTATGTCTAATACAGCAATCATTCATACCATCTATACCCAGTAGTTGCTACTATACCTTAAATATAGAGGTTCTCAACCACATGTCATGACTTCTGCTACATTGTAGCCAGTTAAACTGGATGCAAGAAAAGTATGATGACAATAAAATTAAAGAGATTCTAGGTTTTCTCTACAACTCATTATTTCAACATTCTCTCCATAGTGAAAAAAGAGATGGAGTTGCAGCAAAAAGAAAGAATTTTATATAAACCTACCAAGAAGATGAATGATAATGCCTTATCTTAATTTACTGTAGCAAAATAAGTGTTGGGACCATCATATTAAATGCTAGTTTTACCCTTACATCTCTCAGATTTTAGAATGCAAAATAATATAAAATGAATTCATTTCCTACTTGCTCAATGGGGAGAAAATTAAGGTTGTCTCAACAATATCCACTCTACCTGTCCCTAATTTTGTGGTCAAGATGAGTTTAGATGGGATTGACCTCTCCACCCACCCCTGCAAACATGGGCTCTGATAATCTTATTCAGTCAGAGAATGACATGCCCTGGCTAGTGTGATTGATAAAGGATCATTCAATTAAACCAAAGGTCAGGACTCTTGTCTAACTGCTTGTGGCAAAAACATTCTTACCTTTCCAGTTTCCCTGCCCCTTTCTCTGCAACCCACAGTTGATATGAACGAGAAAGTATAAAAGGCATTGGTGTTGGAAGCTGTAATAAAACCATGCAGGTAGCCAGTCACAGAATGATGCCAACATCGAGCAGGGCAGATATGTAAAACCCTGCAAAAAATAGGGCCCAGAGTCCTTCTGGACTGCCTGAGTCTACCTACCCTCCAGACTTTTCTGTTTCTGTGTAAATAAATTACTCTGATTATTTCAGCCCCGTTATCAGATTTTGTTATTTGCGACAAATAATATCCTCACTGAAACAATCCATTCAGAATATGTATTAATAGTTAGGAATGGAGAACGTCAGGGCTGAATATCATTGGTAAATTTTAACTCAACTAGGAAAAGACAAAATATTCCTGTACATTCGTTTTTGACAAATCAAATACAAAGGATATAGAAATTATTTATGAACCTTCGAAAATAAAAATTACAAGAGGATTTTAACTAGGTCCAGCTTCCTGAAAAACTAAAAAGATCATCTCTAAGATAACGAGAGTCTACCCAGTAGGAGGCTTTATTGCTCAGCATTAACACTTCAGTCCCACTGAAAAATGAATGCTTAGGTCCATCTCAGTAGCCTAATCACCGTACAAATTGGTGTACTTATGAAGTGATTGATTTTCTGCCACCTTTGGGATAATATTCTGCAATAGCTCTTCACAAACTCATGCCCTTGCACACAATGTTTAGCTTTCTTATGAAGACAGCCACTCATTAGGTTAAGTAAGAATTACTGTTTTCCTGAAAACTATCATTATATAAAAATTTTGATCATGGATAGGCAGGCCCTTGATTAAAAATTCAATAAATGAGTTGGGCACAGTGGCTCACGACTGCAATCCCAGCACTTTGGGAGGCCAAGGTGGGCGGATCATCTGAGGTCAGGAGTTTGAGACCAGCCTGGCCAACATAGTGAAACCCCATCTCTACTAAAAACACAAAAATTAGCCGGGAGTGGTGGTGTGTGGCTGTAATCTCAGCTACTCAGGAGGCTGAGGCAGGAGAATCACTTGAACTTGGGAGGTGGAGGTTGCAGTGAGCTGAGATCGTGCCACTGCACTCCAGCCTAAGCGACAGAGTGAGGCTTCATCTCAAAACAAAACAAAATCAAGAAACGTACAAATCACCTAAGTAATATTCGAGCTCACTCTATTGGTAAAGCAGAAATGATTCTAATGAATTAAGAAAATCTAAGTTTAGTCCAAAACCATCTTTTAGCTTATAAAAGGAGTGAAAACAATGACCCTATCAGTGAACATATTACAAATTGTGTTTTGATGGCCTGCCAGTTGATATGATTGATTGGGAGGGTCACTAGGCCATTGTCTATTCAAAATATCTCTACAGGATTTGAATGATGCAACTATAAGAAAAACAAAATTCATATCACACCTTGCACCCCCCCAACTTTATCAACTCAGAAATGGACTTGCTGTGTGTACCACTGCTGCCTCTATGTCTTGAAGCACAGAGATATAAGAATAGAGACATCCTCTGAAGAAAAGCCGTTTACTTCCTACTCTATTCATGATAGTTTCTCTATATGAAAAAAATACATCTTAAACTGCATATATAAGCAAGAATTTCTGAATGTAAATAATTCCCATAGTATGCATAAACCAATTGATATTTTAACTATGGTCTAAACTAATGCACCAAGTTTTGGTACTTGAATCATATATATTTAAATATACGTAAATAACTTAAAGGTAATATTTCAAATACAATTACGTTTTATCTGTTTATAAGAAGTTATTATTTCTATTTAGTAAGATTTCTTTTTTTTTTTTTTTTTTTTTTTGAGACAGAAGCTTGCTGTTGCCCAAGCTGGAGTGCAGTGGCATGATATCAGTTCACTGCATCACTGCAACTTCCGCCTCCCGGGTTCAGGAGGCTTCTGCCTCAGCCTTCTGAGTAGCTGGGATTACAGGTGTGCACCACCATGCCTGGCTAATTTTTGTATTTTTAGTTAAGACAGGGTTTCGCCATGTTGGCCAGGCTGGTCTCGAGCTCCTGACCTCAAGTAGTCTGCCTGCCTCAGCCTCCCAAAATGTTGGGACCACAGGTGTAAGCCAACGTGTCCAGCTTGTTTAGTGAGATTTCTTATTGTTCTCATTATTATATAGATTTGAAATTGACCTTTAACAAGTCTTAAGCTCTTTGGGCCTCCGTTTTTTCATCTGTTAAAATGAAATGTTTAGAATGATGATCACTAAGATTATTTTCAATCAAAAATAACAAAGGTAATAACAATAGTATCAACAACAAAGCCCCAATCTCAATGATTCTACCAAACACAGTGGTAGAATGTATAAAGACTGGGCTTCATTCTTACTGTGACCACATTCAGTAGCTTTGTGATTATTAGTAAGTTGAAATAGATTGAACATCCAAGATTTTAATTCTTCTAGGTATTTTAGGAGTTAATTCAGGGTCAGCAGAATCTTCCCTCCTCCTTCAGAGACAAGAACCACAAAGGTATCCCATTTCTCCTAACTATTCCTTTAGTTGATGATGGCAGGTCTATCCAAGTGGTGGGGTTAAGGGGTTAAGGAAGAAAGCATTCCAAAAAGAGAAATGGAAACTCATTTGTTGGGTTAGAAGCCGTCTATTTATAGCCTCAGGCAATGCCACCAAATTGAAACCATCCAGAGACTGTGGTGGGCTTTTTGTTGTTGTTGTTGTTGCTGTTATTTGTTTGTTTTTTGACTGAGGAATTATTTAGATTTCAGAGCAATTAAGTGGAAACTTGACTTTGAAGCAGTAACAAAAGCAAAATTGATACTGATTTCTGAATGAATTTTTGCATTTTCTTTAGCTACAAAGCCTCAGTGCTCGGTCATGACGGGGAGGAGGAAAGAGGGGTTGATTTCTTTAACTGAATTTGCCTTTCATACAGGTTCACTTTGATACTCAATTTTTTTGTTCCTCCAAGTTTGTGTATATTCGTTGTTTGATGATTATTCTACTATCTTTCTAAATAGTACTATAAGAAATTTCATCTTGCAGAAGAAACTTAAAGCACAGAATACACTTTATATTTAAAAAATCTAAAATAGCCATTTTTATAAAAGTAGAATGATATTGTTTGTTCATTCAACAAGTATCTATTGAGTACAACTCTGTACCAAGCATAGTGATAGACATGGGAGATAACAAATGAACAATACCGACTAGGTCCCAATTCACATGGAATTTACAATCTAATAGAAAGACAGACAATTAAACAAGCAATTCCACGACAGTGTGACTGAAAGGTGTTATAACAGGCAATGACGAGTGCTGCAGGAGCACAAATACGGCATTCTCGATCCAAATCTTAAATCAGGAAGGCTTCCTGGAAAAAGTGCTATCTAAGCTACAGAGTCTGATTATTTGATATTTGAGTTAAAAGCAATTTGTTTGTAATAACAACTCACAAATACACTTAATAAAGATAATGAGTTCCTACTATGTGTCAGGTACTGTTTTATATGCTTTATAGGCCTTGTTTCATTTAATTCTCATGAAATATCTTCAAGATAAATATTATTATTCCTATTACAAGGATGAGGTTTAGAGAGATTAGATAACTTTTCCAATATTATATGGCTAATAAGTAGTAAAACCAGGATTATAATACTAGTCTGTTTGACTTTAAAATCCATGGTAGTTCCAACATGTCTAGTTGTCTAAAAGAAAACTCTAATCTAAAATATGGGGAAAAATTTAAAACAGACAAACTCTTTAACATAGTAT
This sequence comes from Rhinopithecus roxellana, assembly GCF_007565055.1. Classification (NCBI taxonomy): domain Eukaryota; kingdom Metazoa; phylum Chordata; class Mammalia; order Primates; family Cercopithecidae; genus Rhinopithecus; species Rhinopithecus roxellana. The sequence continues at coordinate 137,949,262 of NC_044552.1, read as the reverse complement.
GATGGTTATCATTGGAAAACATCACACTGACTTACTTTTAAAGATGGTGGGCTGGCCACAAATACTAGTATCCTCTCTTTCCAGAGACTATGTTTAAATATTAGTTAAGAGGTTGGACATGGTGGTTCTTGCCTGTAACCCTGGGACTTCGGGAGGCCATGGTGGGAGAATCATTTGAGGACAGGAGTTTGAGGCCAGCCTGTGCAACCCATCTCTATCAAAAAATTTAAAAATTAGCCAGGTGTGGTGGTGCATGCATGTAGTCTCAGCTACTGAAGGCTGAGACAGGATTCCTTTAAGCTCAGGAGTTTAAAGCTGTGGTGAGCTATGATCACACCACTGCACTCCAGCCTGGGCAGCAGAGACTCTGCCTCAAACAAACAAACAAACAAAAAGCAGTAGGGCACAGGGTGGAATATTAGTAAAGAAAAAAAGTCTCTAGAAACCTACAATAACAGAAAGAACTTCTATTCTTTTTGTTTCTGGAGGATGAAAGGAAAAGGAATAATGATATCTGATAAAGTAGGAGAAAGCTAAAACCTTATGAAATGTAGAAAAAAAATGACTAAGAAGGAGCATATTTGCCTCCTAGAACTTGGGAGAGGTTCAAGAGTGGAGCAGGAATGAGAGTGGAAACGTGGAAGTGAAGCCTAGAACTGGATATAATGGGTTGATTGAGTGTGTATTTGGAACAACTGGACAAACCCTTCTGATATAGAGAGCACCTGTAATCAGGAATTGCACTCCCAAGCAGAAGGCTGAATGTATTTTCCTTGGAGCAACTGAGTGGCTCTGGAGACAAGACATTCTAGCAGCCCCTAATGCAAGAGCTGGCTCTCTGTCTGATCCACCTAAAGCAAAAGCTGACTGTCAGCAAGCCACATAGGTTTTGGTGATCACTTGTAAATATGAAGAATCAACCCTAACTCAGACATTTGAGAAAAGCCTCTAACATAAACAGACAGTGGGGAAAACAAACAAATAAAAGAAAAATTTTTTAAAAAAGACTAAAAGGCCCAGGAAAAAATAGACAGTTCACAGAACAGAAAAGAAATTTCAAAAGAGAAAACACACCCATTAGCGTCTGAGAAAACATACCCATCAGCATCCTTTGAGATATAAAAGTAGTTATTGCCTCCATATAACAAAATCATCTAAAATAATAAGTTAATGAATGATGTCTAAAATTGATAAATAAAAAGAAGGGCCAAATAGCATATTATTTGGGGATTTGGGAATAACTGCCAAAAGCAGCAAATTAAAAAGCTCTAGGTAGTTGTCTCCAGGAAACTGGGCTGGAGAGTCAGAGGGCGTGGAAACTGAGATTGTTATTTTGTCATTAAAAGGATTTTGATGCTATCTGAATTTTTTAACTATGTTCAGGTTACTAACAGAAAAATTTATAAAAGGAAAAATATTATGTACCAAATCATTTGTCAAGAAATCAACACAGGTTTCTGTTTAAATTTATTAAATGTCCCTGGTCCTACCATTCAGAATAAGAATCAAAGACAATAACACATCATCAATAAACAATTTCAGTTCCTTGTACACCATCCCATTGTTACGGAATCATGTAGCTCTTTTATTTACTTTTTGATTCAGATACATACTTTTGTAGCTACCACCCTCTCAGGTGCTATGTCTACCTCTTTGCCTCAGCTACTAAGAAACTAGAGAATAGTCCCAGGTGGACTTGATCAGTGGTTATCCAAAGATGCCCACAACTGTGCATTAACTGTTAGAGTTTATTGGTAGCAAAATATCATGCATTAAGAAGGCCCTTTAAGATTTACTCTACCTCTTCTATTGGCACTGCAAATCCCCCAAAAACTGCCCCAGAAATGTCTTGGTACTAACTTTGTTGGATACCATCAAATTGACCTTAAAACATGTAATTTAAATAGACAATTCCAATTTCTCTAAAACTGCATAAATTATAAAAAGATGAATGCCCTAGAACAATGCTATCAAATAGAAATTTCTGTGATGATGGAAACATTTCCATACCCATGGCAACCAATAGCTACATGTGGATATTGAACACTTGAAATAAAGTGTGACTGAGGAATTGAATTTTAAATGTTATTCTAATTTAATTTAAAAGCCGTAGGAAGTCATTGTTCACGTGCATGCTTGTACAGTAAATACTATTATAAAAAGACAGTTGGTCCTAAGTGAAAGAGATTTAGATTTGCCAACAGGCTTTATTTTAGAAAATTATTGTCGTTTATCTCTGTATCAATAGGAATACATTGATGGTCACAAGGTAATTCATGATGGGTACCTTGAGTCATTTCCTAAAGATAAGTGAAGAATGGTGACAGTAAGAAGTGAAATGGATTTGATATAATTACACAGTTCAAGGCAAGAAGTTGTTGACATATAAAAAGTTTGACTTATTGTGGGGAGCTCGGGAGGCTGAAAATTGCCTATTCTGCCACCCACTCAGAGCCTGGAAGCTAAGTAGTGAGTTAACCACTTGGGCCTAAAATTCCCATTTTACAGATTGCATTACTATTGTTCTCTTCAATAATAAAGTTACGTATGGAGAAAATTGTGCTCTAGACAGTAAAATGTTGTGTCTGTTGTTGGGGTGACAAGAACAAGAAAAGGATTCTGTCTGGACCCTGAGCTGGTAAGCGGGTATAATGAGGGAAAGGGACTCCAGATTACTAATTTTTGGTTGGCTTACCTGAAGGGTTTGAGAAAGTTCAATAGGTACTCCTGGTGAAGGACTGGTGAAAGCTACAGGTGTTTACAGGTGATTACATACCATAGACCTGCATCCATATTCATTTAGCCTCATGTGTTTAGAAGACACCTCCAGGGCAGATGTGATGGCTTGTACCTGTAATCCCAGCTACTCGGGAGGCTGAGGCAAGATCTCTCAAGCCCAGGAGTTTGAGGCTGCAGTGAGCTATGCTCATGCCACTGCACTCCAGTCTGAGTGACAGAGCAAGATCCAGTCTCCTAAATTAAATTAAACTAAAACAAGTCACCTCTATTTTCTTCTAACATTTACAGTAATAATAAAAACACAGTTTGACTACAATGAGATATCACTTACTACCCATTAGGATGACTATCAAAAAACCCCAAAAATAACAAGTGTTGCCAAGGATGTGGAAAAATTAGAACACTGGTGTACTATTGGCGGGAATGTAAAATGGTATGGCCTCTGTGGAAAATCATATAGTGGTTCCTCAAAAACTTAAAAATAGAATTACCATATGATCCAGCAATTCTCCTTCTGGATATATAACCAAAAGAATTCAAAACAGGTTCTCGAAGATAGATTTGTACTTCCATGTTCATAACAGCATTATTCATAAAAGTTAAAATGTGGAAGCAACCCAGGTGTCCATTGGCAGATAAATGGATAAGCAAAATGTGATATATACATCAATGGAATACTTTTCAGCCTTAAAAAGAAAGAAACTTGGCCGGGCACAGTGGCTTATGCCTGTAATCACAGCACTTTGGGAGGACAAGCAGGTGAATTACTTGAGGTCAGGAGTTCGAAACCAGCCTGGCCAACATAGTGAATCCTGTCTCTACTAAAAATACAAAAAATTAGCTGGGCGCGGTGGCATGCACTTGTAATCCCAGCTACTTGGGAGGCTGAGGCAGGAGAATTGCTTGAACCCAGCAGGGTGGAGCTTGTAGTGAACCGAGATCCTGCCACTGCACTGCCACCCGGGTGACAGAACAAGACTCTATCTTAAAAAAAAAAAAAAAAAAAAAAAAAAGACATATTTATTCTATTGTGTATCATATTGCTCATCTCATCATCATTACTATTATTTTCATATTATGAATCATAAAACATTTCATATAGTAGGAGAACAGGACTTTTTTAGGTCTCTTGATGACTGTTGTATCCTCAGTGCCTGGAACAATGTCTGGCATATGGTAGGCATCCCATAAATATATGTTGAATAAATGAGCAAACTAAAGATAGTGTCTCCTTTTAAAGCAGTGCTAGTTTCTGATATCTTCTTGTTACTCTGATGTTTCTGTTTTGGCAGGGAGTAAGCAAATAAGGAGACAAACATGAGCTTGGCTAGACAACTGAAAACTCATTACTTTGTGACTCAATTCAGCCTATCCTATTTCGTAGGCATCTAAGTCTGGTTGTAGTTTGCTCAAAAATATGTGTGCTTGTTGTGTGCAGAGGGATTTTTTTTTTTTTTTTATCTACCAGCACAAAACCTCAAATGACATCTTTTCATTTTAGGACTAGGAGCCAAACCAAGTTAAAGATGGGAAGAAATTAATAACTTTAACATCTGAAGGCAAAAGAGTTCATATCTGAGAGACATAAAAAAGTTCTGAGGTCACTTTTTCTCCTTTACCTTCCCTTTTCATTGCTGGAGGTGCTCTGCTGGGTTAACAAGTGGAATTTATCAAGGTAGATTTGACATTGTACATGATTTCTACTGTGTATAACTCAGCAATGGAGGGCGGTGATGGGTAGTTTTTCTATTTAGCTTAGGAGAATGTCCCATTTGTCATCTGCAGTACTTTAGTGGCTTTCCTCTGGAAGTGTATTCTGCAGATGGGGCAATGAGATTCATGACAGGCTTTAGAAGAGTGTTGCCAGCAAGAATTACCCAAACTATATCCTCCAGGGACTGAACATAAGCTCGTGTCTGCAAGAAATAAAATCCTGGCGTGACTGGGCCCACCAAAGAGTTCTGTGAACCACATGGGGAGATCTGAATGAAGTAACAGTTGGTGTGAAAATACTTCCATTCTGCTGAGGTTAAGTCTGAACTGTTCTCTCAGTTAGAATGTGAACAGGAGCTGTTTCGGTTTTGCAGCAGACCTTAAAAAAGTAAATGGACAAGAGATAAGAGGAAATCTTAAAAAGCCAGTTCTGGAGGACAGTAACTATGCACTTCTGAGAACTGTAACTCAACCCAATTATTGGTCTATTGGCTATACAAAGACAAAACCTTCAAGATTTGACTAATTTGGATGCCTTCATAAGGTAAGGTTTCTGAGATCACTGTAGAAAAAAAACAGCAGAGATTTTGCTTGCTATAAAAATAGGCTTGAGTGGGGGCTTTCAAAAAGACTAGAAGCAAGTTAAAATCTGTCGCCCTTTTTCTGTTACTCATGCCTGATGTTTGGTAGATAAGTTTGTTCCAGTCAACAACAGGCCCAACCTTATTAAAACAGGCCCAATCCTTGTGGCACTTTTTCCCCTACAGCCTAGCCCAACAGTTTGTATTTTAAAATTGTATTCATTTTTGTCAAAAATTATAACTATGAAATAAAACACATGTAGTAAAGTATTGCATTTTACATATTTCAGAAAGTTTCTTCATGTCCCTCCCAGTCATAATCACTCTTCTGATTTTCTTTGTGAAATATTAGTTTTGAATTGCTCTTGAATCTGCCTTTTTAATAAATGCTCCAAGGAATTCTTACGTACACTGACATCGGGAAACACTGACCTGAAGCTTTGAATATAAAGCAAAACAGCAATCTCTGATCGGGCCCTTTAAATAAAACAAAGCACAAAATCCATGTGTTTGATCTATGGTGGGGTGATCATAAATCACTATTTTCCATTTCATCATGAAAGCCCTGCAAGAAAATAAAATACAGCTTTGTGCCTGGACTAATATGGATGCCAAATATCAGAGAGGTTCACCTGAAGCCAGATGCCTACAAATTTCTATGCTCATAAATAGACCATGATGCTTCCTGGACTCAGAGTCAACCTTCTTTTGCATAGGCAGGAAATTCACATTCAAGTCATATATTTTCTCTGTCAGCTGTGGCATATTTTCCCTACTCATTCTAGATCTGTCATTTCCAGTCTCATGGGTAAATTTTATGGTTTACTGTACTGTAATTTTAATATCGAATGCAATTTTACCTGGTTGTAGGAGGTACTACACCTTTCAATGAATCCAAATAAAGCTGTACATATTGAAATTGAACTCTCCATATCCCTTTTATGGTTCATACAATTTTATTTTTGTTTAATAAAGAAAATAATATTTTGCTCTACTTCAGCCATCTTTCCCTATCCTTTTAGCGGTATAATACCACATGATTCTTTCAGAACATTGTCAGGAGTCCTTTTTGAATTTCTGCACTAGCTTTTGATGACCTGTTTGCCTGATAATCTATTTACTTCTTCTCAACTCACAGTGACTACTCAATGCATTTAAGTCTTCCTTGGAACTTTCGAGTGATCTAAATCAACATTTTTCAAATTAGATGGACTTTTGAATATGGCTACGTATATTAAGTTCTTTCATCTCCCATTGTGTATTATTGCAATGGACCCAGCCACTCTCAGGAAGGTCTATGGGGTAACGGCCTTTGATACTGTTTGTCAATGCTTATAAGTGATTATCTAAATATTTTCATTACTTGTAGTCCCCATCACCATATTTTTACAAGGAGGCACAGCTTCCATGGATATAGAGGACAGAGTTAAAAAGAATCATCAAATCATCTTAGAGAAAAGTTCACTCCAACTCTGATTCCAACAGAATCCTTGTGATACATGCAAATGCTTTAAGTCAGGCCATGGAATCTATGCTATTGTAATGACAGACTGAAAATTTTGCACCAATTTATATTTCTTTCCTTCTTGCCAATTAAATCCTATAAAGCAAAACTCTGACTTATGAGTGTGGAATTTCTAATGCTAAAACTCATACACGTATATGTATCTGGTACCGATATATCTATATAGATATTTGTATTCACTTCTAAAAAGTCGACTTTACATTATGGTGCACAAAGAGAACTTGTTTTGCTATTAGTTACACCAGCACAAGGCTAAGATGAGAAAAATTAGTATCAACAACTTTTGCAGAAACTAGAACTCACTTTATGTTTTCAAATATAAGAATAATATAGGTACATTATAAAATATAGAAAATACGGAAAAGTAGAAAGAAGAAAAAAGTGTATTTATCCACTCATGAACAGCAACTGACGTCATTATGATTCATTTCCTTCTATGTTTTTCCTTCCTGCACCTTTGACCTCATTGTGATCATTTTGCAATCTGCTAATTTAATTTGCTATTTTATCACGATACTCTCCATTTTACCAAGGTGCTTCAAAACATAATTACATAGTTTATTGGGTTAATATAACATAGTTGAATTTACCATTTTCTTCCTTTGAGCATTTAGCCTGTTTCAAACTTTTTATTGCTATAAGTAAAACTATGACGAATATCTTTATTCATAAGGCTTCTATTTTTTCTGATTATTTTCCTATGCTGGATACCATGAAAAATTCTTGCAGGTCAAAGAGAGTGATCAACTTAAGAGTGTACATTGCCAGCTTTCCCCCTAAAGAGTTACATCAAATAACATATTTGCCAGCAGCACATCCTTTTTGTTTCTATTATTGATTGAACCCTTAAAACCCAACCTTAGCAAGCTCCTGTCTAGAATCCTTATACAGGAAATTGGTTACACTCTCCTCACTGTCCAGGCTCACCTAACAAAGAAACTAGATGGAGGAAAAAAATGGAGGAAAAATAAAGGAGAGAAGAAAAAAAAGGAAGCAAAAGCAGAGAGAAAGGAGTGAGGGAGAAAGGCATGCAGGAAGGCAGGAAGAATGGGCTTTTATAAAGGAAACTGAATCTGCAAGTTTTCCCCATGAAGATAGAGTTTACACAGGTAGTTCTTCTCAACCTTTTCTGCCAGTTCAGGACCAGGGATTTATCTGTCAAAAAAAGAGGTTTCAAATCCTCTTCTTCCTAAATAGCACTGTGCCCTCCTTATTCTAAGTTTATAAAAATAGAAACACTTAAAATCAGCCCTTTTTCTCCTTTTGCCGGGGTACATGAGTTTTCATTGCGTTATCTCATTTGATTCTCCAGCTATTATGAGGTAGATATGACTACCCCAAATCTACACATGAATAAACAAACTCAGAGAAAGTTAAGTGGGTTCTCCTGTGTCCATTTGTAAATAGTAGGACCAGGTCTCACATCCAGGTTCTGTAACTTTAATTTTACGCTGCTCCAAAAGTTCTATGGCTTCCTGGTTTCTATTCACTTATCTGATTTCTCATGCTGGTATTGCCCTGGCATTCTTGGATTTTTGCCTGAGCTTTGTTTTTCTAGTCTGGGCTTCTTGCCTATTTCCAACTAGTTCACATTGCTACTGCCTACATCTCAACCTGCCAATTTGCCAACTTTGTATTATTGAAGAGTGTGTTCATTTAAGAAAATTCCTTTCAGTACATTTTAGACATTGAAAAAACTTTATTAGAATTTCAAATATTTCCCCGTAAATGTAAGCACTGGCTTCCTGTTCACTTGTAGGTCTCACCTATTCCTCTACCAAGAGTCTCTAGTGTACCTCCACCACCATGTTGGGTACAGAAGAGTGGTTCTTCCTGGATGCCCTGTAAATTCTCCACACTGACCCAGTTGCTATACCACTGTAGAAAAAACTGCTAATTGCTTTCCAGATGTCCTGTTCTTCATGGACACACAGTTAGATTACATTTCCCATATAACTGAGTTCTGGCTGTTGGGATGTGAGTGAAAGTCATAAGTACCACTTCCAGGCCTGGAAAAGTCTTGCATGTGCAATCTATTCTTCATATTTGTTTTCTTTTCACTGGCTTGAAGCAGACCTTTGAAGCCAAATGTTGAAAATGACAGAGTCACAGATGAAAGGATATGAATTCCTGCTGAAAAGAGAGCCAGCTGTCAATGAGAAAAACCCATTTTAGACCTTATACGAGTAAGAAATTGCCCTCTTTTTTTTGTTTCATTATATATTTGGGGGTTTATATGTTTCACCAATTAGCCTACCCTAGCTAGCATAGCCATTAATATCTCTGTATAAGAATGTTGCAGCCGGGCGCGGTGGCTCAAGCCTGTAATCCCAGCACTTTGGGAGGCCGAGACGGGCGGATCACGAGGTCAGGAGATCGAGACCATCCTGGCTAACACTGTGAAACCCCGTCTCTACTAAAAAATACAAAAAAAAAAAAAACTAGCCGGGCGAGGTGGCGGGCGCCTGTAGTCCCAGCTACTCGGGAGGCTGAGGCAGGAGAATGGCGTAAACCCGGGAGGCGGAGCTTGCAGTGAGCTGAGATCCGGCCACTGCACTCCAGCCCCGGCGACAGAGCGAGACTCCGTCTCAAAAAAAAAAAAAAAAAAAAAAAAAGAATGTTGCTAATTAAAGGGTGCCTCTTTGGTGTTGTGATTTCACTATAAAGCAGAATTAAATACACTCACACATGAGAATTTTCAAAAAAGATTGCATGTGTAAATGTGCACATTTGTGTGTGCATATGTGTGTGTGGTTTTTAAAAATCAATGCCATACAGTTCCTGTAAGCTTTTTATCTATAAAGCGGAGCCCTATATTTCTGCTTTGCCTTTTAAAAATGGCATGTAGCTGCACTGCACTTAATAGAATCTTATCCCAGGGTTGGAGGGGTGCGGAGTCTTGGAAGATTAGTCTCATCACCCAATCCACAGAAGCACCCCTAGGGCAATCCCAACCACCTGCAAGAAAACCCACAGAGTCACCCACCAGGTAGGATGGCTAAGGAAGAATGGCCCCACAACCCCTCCCACTGCTGCTCCTCCAGCAGCAGAGTGTCATGAGCCTGACAAAACATTCTTCAGGCTGCTGGAGATGTGATGAAGGATTAATCGAGAGGCTTCTGATGACTTATGAGATGTCTGCAGGACTTAGGAGAGTGTGAGAAACACACAGTGACTTCCAGTGTCTATGTCCAGCAAACTAGAAGACTGGGCTGGGGGGGGGGGGGCATTGACAGAAATAAAGAAGTTGGAAGGCAGAGGCATTTGTTCTGAGAGGAAGACAATGTGTTTCACTTTGGTGCTGTTGATCTTGGGGTCAGCAGCCACTCCTGTTTCAGGCAGACAGTATGTGTCCTCTCCTTTTCTCTCCTCTCTTTAGGCCATCCATCCTCTGTTATCTGTCCTTGGCCAAAATCCCTTATCTCTGCTTTTGACAAGTGTTTAGTACATCACTGAGTGATCCTGCATGCATTTCTAAGTATGGATATCTTTTGGCGATGCTTTGCCAGTAACCGAAACTTAAAAAAAAAAAAAAAAAAAGCACAGGGAAAGCAGCCAAGTATAATATATCCATATCTTATTTAATCCTATCCTGTTTAAAAAATTTTTTTTATAGATTCAATGAAATATCTGCCTGGTTCTTAGGCTGAAGCATAGTCTATACCATTTGTTCTCTCATGGTTAGGCTGTGATACATTTTTGGATTGATTTGTTTTATGAGTTAGCCTGCCTTATGTAGGACAATCAAGAACATTTCTGCATAGTAACATTGCTATTAAAGAACACCTAACAGGTCTAAGTTGATAATTGAGATATTCACTAAAGTAATCGCATCATCATTTCAGCTGAGTTGTGGGAAGGAAAAAATACTCCTGACTCTAGATAAGTAAAAAATTTCACTTAAAAAGTAATTTTTGTTTCTTAAGTTATAGCTCTAAATATTCTTGAAACCTCTCAACTCTGAGTTTTTCTCCAGCAGCCTTTGCCTTGATCCACTCCCAGGTTCCTACCCTAAGGAATCATCACCTGAAACAGCTTCAATATCCTGCTATGATCACAGCCCTTATCCTTCCAAAAATCTCACTCCATTGCTCCTGACATATTTTATCTTTGAATTCATGAAAGTTTCCAATGTGCTGTGATCACAGGTCATCCCCCATTCCCCTACACCAGCCTGGGCCACCTCTCTCTCCAAGTTTCTTCTGATACAGCCTAGACTTGATGGCACATTATTTCAGCACATTTCTTCTCAGAATCAATGCCTCTGCTCCAGCCCTGCTAATTGAGGACCCTTTTCAGATCTATGCTCCTATGCCCAGTCTCTATGCTCCTATGGCCAGACTCTTGCAAACTAATGCAGAAAATCATGCTAAAAATATACTGTCTCTCACCTCAGCTGAGCTCCCTGGGCCACTGGGCCACCCTTTGGTTAGCTGTCTTTCCCATTCCCTTCAGTGGCTGTTCCTAACCTCCATCACTCTCCCTAGACACTATACCCCATCCTGAAACTCTTCTGCCTCAGCAGATGATATTTCTCATATTTCATGGGGAAAAAATGGTGTCTTTCCAGAGAGGACTTTCACACACTCCTTTCCCCACAGAGACAGATGTGTCTATAACTGCGCCATTTTTTCCTCATGTCCTGCAGAAAGAAACTACTACCTAAGACTGGTCCCTCCATCTATTCTTCTCCCAGTTACTCAAGGTCTCTCCATTGTCATTATCTCTTCTCTTGCCTACATCATCAATTTTCTCTCAACTGGATCCTCCCTTCAGCTTCATTTTTAAGTTTCTCCCATAAAAAAGAAGCTACCCTTGATATGTTCTTACTCTTTCCCCTCTCAGTCGCCCATCCTGTAAAAGTTGTTTGTGCTTTCTATCTCCACATTCTGCTGTTAATCCCTCAGTCTTTTGCAATTTGCATCTACTTTAACTATCCTATTGAAATTACTATTGTTAAGATAATTTCAATAATCTCCAAGTTTCTCAATTTAAAGATCAGTTTCTCATTCTCTTCCTTGACCTCCCTGCAGTAGCTGAGGCTCCTGACCACTCTCACCCTCTTCAAATGATATCTCCTGGAGTCTAGAATAATAATCCCCTTTGCTTCTCCTCTTAGCTTCTCTGACCAGTCTTTTTGAGCCTGCTTCCTGGACTCTTTTTTCTACCCATGTTAAAAAAAATGTTTTAAAACCAAACAATACCAACAACGAGAAGAATTCTACATCTGGTCCCCTTCTCCTCTCCCTCTTTGCACTCTTAACTGTCACTTGGTCACAGATCTGACTTCCACTGCCAATGCTCCAGCTCAGGGGCTGTGAATATACTGTTGGATGGGGAACTGGTCACCCTTATAGAATAAAATCCTTACTCCTCAATATGATTCCAAGCTCCTTAATGACCTGGCATCTGAGGACCTCTCCACCATCCTCTGACATCTCCCCTCTTTATGTCACAAGTACCAGGAAAAAAAAAAAGATGAACAGAAGTAGCTACTGTTTACTGAACATTTATCGTGTACAGTACAGATGAGTGGCTAAGAGCTAACTTAGAAGCCAGGAAACCTAAGTTCAGATCCTGGGTCTGGCAGTTTGTAGCTACGGGACCATGAGCTCATTAAAAAGATCCCGTTGTGCTCTGCTTCCTCATTTGCAAAACAGAAATGATAATAGTAGCTACCTCGTAGAGCACTGTGAATATCTGTAAAATGATTATAATTGTAGCTGGCATGTAGCATGTATATCAAACAAAAGTTAATGGCTACGGGGTCACTATGTCAGGTAATTTGCAAACAATGGTTTATCCCCAGGATTGAGTGACATTATGAGTACCACGTTCCCAAGGTAGATGCCACAAACTCGTTTTGCCTCACCTGTCTTGCAGATAGGCATGTGATAAAGACATAGTGCAAGACTTTGATTCTAAAGAGAGCAAAGTGAAGATGCAGGCATCGTGTAGAATCCATTTTTTGATGAGAATGGAGAGTGGAGATTCTGGTGGTTAATGCCCAGTGTTAGCCATACACAGCATGGCGTCTGTGCCCAGAGGTGGCAATGGTGCTTTTGCTGAAGCAGCCCTGGGGTATAGTCCAGGCATTTTATCTGGCTGGGTACCCTCATAGCCTGACTCCCCAGACTCTGTGATCTCTGTGGATTATCCAGCATAACCTTTAATGACTGACTTTCCTGCTTAAATATGGTGGCACCTAGGTTGGCAACTAATAACCCTGGCTGTTCTCTTATTATTGAGTAGTAAGTTCATCAATATATGTTTATTTTTAAATGGTTTATGTTGTTTCTAAAACAAACAAAGTGCTATAACAGAAAGTTGCCTGTTGGCTCCAATGTTCTCTGCATTACTGGGGGCTGGAGTTCTGCCACCTCTATTGCTCAGATTCCCTTGTCAGGTGTCTGCAGAGTAGTCTTGTCAATGGGAGGCAATGGCAGTAGATGTAAGGTGGCATAAAGGGATAAGCCACTTTTATTTTCCTTCTCTGTTTCTGACCTTGTTCTAGGCAGTAACAACAGCAGTAGGTATATGTGAGGTCCAGGCTTCTTGCTCTAGAAGCGTGGTTTCAGAGGTGATGGAGGCAGTGCAAACTCTGGCAGCCTTGGATCTGGCTCCAAAAACAGCTGTGGTGGGTGCAGGTAACTATGAGTTTCTTGACTCCTAGCTTTCTGCAAGGTAGCAGCTGCTGTGGTCCCAAATGCCCCGCAGCATGGGTGGATACTCCAGTAACCCTAGTTACAGTGAGTGTGGGCTCTGAGTAACAGCATTCTCCCCTTTACTCTCAGGCTTATGTGGTAGTGACTTCATATTGTCATCAATCCCTGGGTAACTGCACCACCTTCTTTTCTGCATCTCCAGCCTTTCCAACATTTTGTAACCAATTTGCTGTATTAAGTAACTTCTGTTTAAAATACCTAGAGGGACTTCTGTCTCCATGACTGACACAAGAACCAAAGAACATAAATTTTTTTTCTGAATTCTCAGGAACATTGTTATTTGTGATTATACTTCCTCAAGGGAAAATTGTTTTTAAAGTAATACTTGAATAATCATTCACTGAACTGGAATGCTAGCTCTATACTATGTAAATAATTCATATATGATTTATGAAGCTTAAAAGCTTTGATTTCATCAGATAATGATGGTTGAAGACAGACTGCCTGGGTTCAAAACTTGGCTTTAGCACTTGCTTGTTGTGTGAACTTGACTAAGTCATCAAATTTCTCTCTACATCTTCATCTATAATATGGAGCTAACTTTAGTGTCTAGTTGCATAATTGCTCTGACAATGAAATGTGTCAATATATGTAAAGTTCTCAGGAAAGTCCCTGGCATATTGCAATCACTCAGTAAATGTTAGGTGTGCTGTTACTATTGTTATTGCTGTGGTTTAGATATACTGTGTTTGTTCCTATCAAAACTCATGTTGAAATTTGATCCCCAAAGTGGCAGTGTCGGGAGGTGGGGCATAGGGGGAGGTTGTTTTAGTCTTGGTTTCATAAATGGCTTGGTGCCATTCTTGCAGCAGTGAGTGAGTTCTTGTTCTGGCAAGACTGGATTAGGTCTCATGGGACTGGATTAGTTCCTATAAGACTAGGCTGTTAGAAAGCCAGGATGCCCCTTGGGTTTTGTCTCTTCAAATGTGTCGGTTTCCCCTGTGACCTTCACCATGTTGCGACGCATGTAGAAAGCCCTCACCAGATGTCAGGGCCATGCTCTTGAACTTCTCAGCCTGCAGAACTGTGAACTAAAGAAACCTTTTTTCTTTATAAATTACCCAGTATCAGGTATTCTGCTACAACAAATCAAAATAAACTAAGACTGTTATTATGCTGATTTTTCCTGAAGCAAAAAGAAACAAGTCAAAATCTTTTAAAAATCCAAACAAACGATGTATAAATCATCTTAAATCTAAAGTAAAAGTAGTCAAATGATAAGCGGTTGTCAGTGGTTGGGAGAAGGAATCTACAGGCAGAACTCAGAGGATTTTTAGGACAATGCAGGTATTCTGTATGATACACAATGGTGGATCCATGTCATTTAAAGATGAGGAAACTAAGACATAGAGAGTTAAGTAGCTCACCCAAGGTGATAAAGACACACTAGAAAAAGGTGGAGCAGGGACTTGAACCCAGTGTAGTATGATTCCAGGTCCTGCTATCAGCCTTTCCCTATACTCTCATTTATGTCTCTTTCACAAAACAATTTGCTGCTGTCTCTTATACGCCAAATCCAAGAGGTTTTTTTTTCATTTTCCTAATCCTAAGACAAATATTCAAAACTATAACCTGCTTCTCTGTCTCATATTAAGTAATAATAGTTCTGGCATTCTGGACATTGATTTAGATGTCTCCTTTTATCTCTATGTTCTTTGGAAGTGTCTATAATTATAATGCTTATACACTCAGACAAATATATGAGACATGGTTAGCAAGAGAGAGATAAATTTTCTTCTGGTCTCTATTATATTTTAATAGTGTTAAGAATAACGCAGAGGACAGATGATGAAGCAAGGCAAGGAATTTGGGGAGGAAACTTCTTTGATGATTTTTGGCTGAATCACCAGACAATAACTCAGATCTTGACTATCCTGGCCTAGATTTCTGAATCTTGGAGCAAAAAGAGAAGTAATGGTTAACATTGAGGTGCAACAGTACAGTAGTCCCTTCTTATCTTCAGTTTCATTTTCTGCTCAGTTACCCATGGTCAACCTTGGCCTGAAAATATTAAATGGAAAATTCCAAAAATAAACAATTCATAAGTTTTAAGTTGCATCTTATTCTGAGTAGCCTGATGAAATCTTGTGCCACCTTGCTCCATCCTGTGAATCATCCTTTTTTTCAGTGTATTTACATTGTATACACTACCTGTCCATTAGTCACTTAATAGCCACATCAGTTATAAGATCCACTGTTGTGGTACGGTAGTGCTTACATGCTTGTGTTCGAGTTTCGTTTATTTTACTTAATAATGGCACAAACATGCAAGAGTAGTGATGCTGGCATTTTGTAATAATTGTTCTAGTTATTGCTGTTACTCTATTATGGTGCCTAATTAATAAACATTATCATAGGTATGCATATATAGGAAAAAAATATTATATATAGGGTTTGGTACTATCTGAGGTTTCAGGCATCCAATGGGGGTCTTGGAATGTATTCCCAGTAGATAAGGGGACACTACTGTGTAAAGCATGCAATATACATCTAATCCACGCAGTGTCACAGATTGGTAATGGACAACTGTGTTGAATTATTAAAGTGTTTTAATTAGGTTTTCTTGCACTTCCAATAATAACTGTCCTTGGATAAGATATGCAATGAGTCTGCCTTATAATAATTCCACAATATAGAACAATTAGAAGCACTGCTAGAACAATAAACTAAGTTGTTTACATATTAGATACTATTAGCATAAATTATTACTGAAACAAAAATGCCTGCATAAAGATACTAGAAACACATTAAGATAAGTTGATGAGGTAAACTCTAATTCTATGTTCTTGTTTTCACATTCTTTTGGATATGAGTGCCTTCCTTTACTAACTTACTTGCAAATAATTTAATTAGACAATTTTAGTTATATTGGGTTCTGTTTTCTTCAAGTTGGGAGTGTAATGGAGGCATGTCCAGCTCCACATTCAGGCTTTTTCCTTATGGGAGATCTCTAGGAGAGTAAGTAATGGCCATTTGTCACTCTCACTTATCACTGTTTGTCAGGCTTCAAGTCAGCAGGAAGAGAGGTAAGACAAGTGACAAAACCATCTTTCGAGAACTTCTGAGACTGTTCATTGCTAGTGGCAATGTGTGAAAGAGCTGCCAGTGCCTTGGGGAAAAGCAGGGAGCTTCCCATTTAGAAACAACTAGTGGATCACCCAAAGGCCATTCTCTCTGTGGTTTCCAAGAAGAGCATGGACAAGAAGTAAGGAAATCTGTTTAAATTTGATGTTTGTTCCAAATGTCATTTTTGGTGATATAATTTGGAAGGAAGAAATTTCATTGATGGAAGTTAAAACACTTAGAAGACAGGAGAGCATAAAAGAAATGCAAAAATTTACATTACCAAGGTACCTCCAACATTCCAAATTTAAAGTACTTTTCAGTCTTGAAATGAGTGCAGTTCCTATTGACCAAACAAAGAGACAAGATTTGGTTCTGGACCAAATGGTTCTGAACTCTTTTATTTTAATCATACTAAGAAAGATGCACAGTACCTGTTTTAAATATATATATATACACATATATATAATCTCTAATATTTATTTGTGAATACCATAATATTGGAACAGAAATTTCTCACAAACCTTATACGGCTTGAAAAACATTTTTAAAAATTAACTTGAATTAACAATATACTTAAAATGAGACTTTCAAAAAGATCTTTCACTTTTAAATCCATTTTTATTCTCCTTACAAGGTGCCTTAATTATAATTAAAATATTTTATGGATATTTAATTTAATATCTTTTTCTCTTACAACATTTGCACTGGTCTTTTTTGTATAATAGTGTATAATAATATCACATTATATTAATCTTCAAAGTGATTGCAAAGAACTTCATGATGGAGATTAGCTTGTTCTATGTTGATTTCTATTTGTTGCTGATATCTGACTAAAAGCATCATACTAAAACAAAAGTAGCAAGTTATTCATTATGAATAAAAGATTCACCTTAGACACTGTTTATTGAACATCTCTCTCTTCTGTCTCATCTCTGTATTGAGCCATTGGTCCTAACAGTATTGAGTTCTTGAAAATCATTTGTAATCTTTGTAGTTTTATGTTCTTCACCCAACACTGTATTTTACTACTCAATATGATAACTTCTTTTTTTTTTTTTTTTTTGAGACGGAGTCTCGCTCTGTCGCCCAGGCTGGAGTGCAGTGGCCGGATCTCAGCTCACTGTAAGCTCCGCCTCCCGGGTTCATGCCATTCTCCTGCCTCAGCCTCCCAAGTAGCTGGGACTACAGGTGCCCGCCACCACGCCCAGCTAGTTTTTTGTATTTTTTAGTAGAGACGGGGTTTCACAGTGTTAGCCAGGATGGTCTCGATCTCCTGACCTCGTGATCCGCCCGTCTTGGCCTCCCAAAGTGCTGGGATTACAGGCTTGAGCCACCGCGCCCGGCAATATGATAACTTCTATACTACATTGAGAATGCTGACAATATCAGTCCTACTTGAAAAGTCTAGATAACAGTAATATGTAGTATATACATGTATATATACTTCTATTTTTCCTGTTCATGCTTATTTTTAGCTAAGCTTTCTAATTACTAAAAATCTAAAGCCAGTTTACCTCTGAAATCAGAGTAACACAGTTATAATTACCCACTGTTCAGATATTGTAATTTTAAAAATCCATAGTCATATTCACAACTAAAAAATAGTGTCTTAAAAGGCACAGGGCCCATTGCTGTATCTCGCCACGTGTGACATGATCATCTCTGGTGTTCTAACATGACTTATATGGAAATTAGAGGGCAAGATATATTAGAGCAAACAAAAGCAAGAATCCTGCGAGCCAGGAATCTGGGTTCTAATTTTGATTTGTCACTTAATAGCACTATGACTCCTGGAAAATTCTGGTTTTACATCTGTAAAACTGGAATAATACTTCTTATTTCACAAAGTTTTTTGAGGCTTATATGAGTTATGACATTTGTACAACGTCCTGCATGGCTTCAAATAAGTGGTCAATACATGTTAATTTCCTTTCTTCCTTTTGAGCTCCAGTTTCCTCATCTGTATATCTGCTATAATAGCTCTACAGCCCAGTAGTTTACTGAAGCTGGCTTGTACCAGCTCGTGGGAACCGACTGTTAAATTTTAGGAACTTGGCAAGCCTTTTTCAAAACACAGCCAACAGTAAAAATTAAATTATATAAACCTACAATTAAGCAAATTACATTAAAAACGATGGCTACAAATATTCAAAATTCATTACTTCCTAATTATTTTACTACGTATTTCTATTATCTAGACTTGTCAAGTTTATTTACACATATCTGTGTGGTAGAAATACTACAAAAACAATGCCACGTTCCGTGAAGTAGTGTTGGAAGCCTGAAATGGTGGGAATATTTACACCACAAAGATTGTCAAAAGTTTTAAATCAGAGCTTTTTTTCCCCCTAGAGAACCAGTTACTAAACATTTATGTGAGTGTTCCATATACCTAACTGATTTTGAAATGGAAAAGCACTCCATACATACAATTTTAGAAGTTCTTTCCAAGTTTAAAATTCTAATGTTCCTATAATCATGTTGAAATACTGTACAATAAGAGAAATGGATGCTATTAGTGATCATGGAAACAACAGTAGTAAATAGCATGCTGACTGTAGCTTGGGACAGGTGGTCCTGAAGACTGGGTATAAAAAGTAATTGGCCCCTTGGATTTAAGTAAATATTTAAAATGTGACCATAAGCATTTGGCAGCCATGTATTTCAAGAAGCCCTGCACATGGCCCAAATTTCATTTAGTCCCTCATTCTAATTATAATCTGTAATATAGCTCTACTTTTAGAGCGGACATGACAATACTTGCATGTCTATCTTTATGGTGTCATAATGTGCATTTATAAGGTGCCTTACTGATAAATAATTGTATCTGAGCACCCACAGCCTTAAAACCTAATTCCGTAAGATATAAATTCTCAAATGAAGTAAAAGGTTTTTACCCTAAAAATACTTTTTAATTATTTAAGACCATGTTACCCACAAAGAACGGGTTGTTTACTCCAAAGTTCCAAGGGAAAAAAAGAACTAAATGTGGACTATAAAATACATGCTAGTCATTATTTGTAGTATTCTTTCTTGTTAGTGCTGTTAAGAAAGCTCTTAAATCTCATAAACCTCTACTTTGAAGTAGCTGTTTACAACTAAGCCCTTTTTCATCTTGAAGTTAACAAAAGGTTGAATCTGCTAAAAAAGTAATCTCAGCATGCCAAATTTAAAATAATAAAAAATCATAAATTATGATGTTTAGAGGAAGTACTATAAGTCATTTCAAAAATAGAATCTGGAAAATATGAAGAATAAAAAGCAGGTTAACATTTGATTAATATTTCCAGCAGTGATTTTATCTCTCTCATACTAAAATTCATTTTACTTATGCAAGAGAATAGTCTCTATTACAAATTACTATGAGGAAAGCTAACTTGATTATATGATTTAAGAGTATATTATGAGAAAATAATATTTTATTGATAAAGTGTATTCCTAAATTTTATATTTTGCTTTTAAATTATTAAATCATTTTTCTATCCACACTTTTTCTTGTATTAGTGCATAGTGTTCTTTTTATCATTATAATTATGAGACTGGGTATGGTCTCTATTACTTACTGATCATGAATAAATTAATATAATTCTTCTGATTAGTTTCTTGCACTCATAAAAATGAAGAATAACAAAACCCAAGAAGCAGTTCTAGAAAGGTTTTTATCAAGCAAAAGTTGATTTCCACAGATGTTCCTATTTAAGATGATATTATACTTCTTTTCATATGAGAAAGTATGGATGGTAAACTTATATTATACAGAGGTTCCAAATGCCATAAAGAGAACAGTCCTTGTTGACACTATTAACATTTCACTAAAACACAGAACATGGAAACAAATGAGCACTCACAACACTTAACATTGAGATCAGACTGTGGAAATAATCTATTCAAATTGCAAGGAATCATGAGCTGGATTGAGGAAAATTTAAGCAAGCCTCAACTCTCACATGAAATGAACATTTAGAAAATAATACAAGATTTTAAAAACTCCCTCAACTGCACCCCATTTGTCACTGGCCACAAAGAAAGAGGAGAACCAGGCAGTCAGTTCTTTACACACCACCCCAGCCTTCACGCACACACATCCTGTATCCCAATAAAGATAGGAGACAACAAAGAGACCTCCCCTCCACTTGTCCTTGGGAGGAGAGATAATTCTACAGTACCTACATTCCTCCCAACGTCCCCAGTGGAATCAAGTCCCAGTGGTCCATAGTTGGCAATAAGCTCAATCTACTTTGACTTTGTCTTTCTTTCTCTGTCTCACACTCTCTCACTCCAGCTTCTGGGGCTCACGCTGTAAATTAATTACCTGCCTCTAAGTGCATTCAGGGAAACCCAAACTGAGACAAATTCTCTATTACCTCCCTCTTTGGCTTCTTCACACTTGTACTCACCCTTTGCAATTTAGCTCAGTGTCACCCCCTTGAAACAGCTTTACCTGACTGCCCTGACTCAGATACCTCTTTCATTAAAACATTATAATTATTGATTAACTAGAGTCTCTCTCACCATTAGATTGTAGTCTCCTGAGTATCAGGATATGTTGGCATTGCATTTTTACACCAGTGCCTAGTACACTGTAGGCTCTGATAAATGTGTGTCAAATAGGTAGCTGAATAAATGGGAAAAAAAAAAAAGAATAAAAGGAGAGGAAAGGAAGAAAAACAAAGATGGCCTTCTCTTGCTAACATAAAATAAATTAGGAATTTGTCCTTGATCATTCCAAATGTAGCTCCCCATAACCAAACTATATTTCCTATTTTCAGCTTACATACTCATCCCATAAAAATAACCCTGGAAAGAGCTTTCATATCTTAATTCCCAAATGAAATCTAAAGGACTTGCTAAGATGACGGTATGTGAGATTATTTCGGCAGCAGGAGGAAAATAAAACTCTTTTTAGCTAAATCCAACACAAAATCATTCAGAAATCCCCTTGATCAATAATTTCAGCAGGAAAAAAGAAGTCACAAGCTTACACTTGAAAAATGATTCATGGTAGCAAACTCTGGAACAGTGGGACAAACCCTAGGCCAAATGCTAAATAAATTTTGTGCTGTGCCAGGTAGGAGATGCTCATTCAGATTTGGGCCCTGCAGCCTGTCCCACAGAGCTGAAGGGGAAAGAGCTCACTACACAGAGCTGCCATAACTCTTATCGGTGGAGTGGTGGGACTAATGGAAATCACTAGTTAAATGACACTTTCAAAAACCCTTTCAAGGGAAAAAACTTATCCTTTTCTTTCTGGGAAGAGAAGATAAGGAGTAAATCCAGCCTTGCCTAGAATAATCAGGTGAGCTAACTGAGGTATACAGGAATGACAGCTGACTTTCTGTCTCACTAATGTGCAAACTCTTAAATCAGGAAAAAAGAAGGCATGTGGTACAAATATAACCTTTCTAAGTCAGTATTTTATAAACTGCAAATTGTGACCCACTAGTGGGGAATAAAATCAATTTATGAAACTTGACCATTAGTTTTAAAAAGTACGATGGAATGGAACAGAGTTGGAAAATATCAGAAAGTTCACATTTTTGTGGGCATAGGTATACGAATGGTGGGTCACAATACAAAATGTTTTCTTAACTCTAGGTTGTAGTTAAAAGTGTTTGAAAGTCCCTGCTCTTGGCTGGTGCTTCTCTTAAATGTGGTCTAGCGTTTCCCACATCAAAATCATAGTTCAGATAAAAATGTAGCTTCTTCGCCAGGTGTGGTGGCTCACACCTGTAATCCCAGCACTTTGGGAGGCCGAGTTGGGTGGATCACCTCAGGAGTCAGTTGTTGGCCAGCATGGCCAACATGGTGAAATCCCATCTCTACTAAAAATACAAAAAAATTAGCCGGGTGTGGTGGTATACACCTGTAATCTCAGGTACCTGGGAGGCTGAGGCAGGAGAATTGCTTGAACCTGGGAGATGGAGGTTGCAGTGAGCCGAGATCACGCCACTGCACTCCAGCCTGGGCAACAGAGTGAGACTCTGTCTCAAAAAATAAAAACAAAACAAAACAAAATAAAAATGTGGCTTTGTGGCACTACCCCTAGAGATTCTGACTGAATAGGTCTGGGGACAGGGCCCAGGAATATGCATTTCAGAACTGCAGATGATCCTGCTGTAAACTAAATTTGAGACACAGATAATAGCATCTCTAGAGTTGCAATGAATAGATGTAAAGAATTATCTGTCATTTCACTGTCTGGCATTGCAGAAGGCTTCTCCATGATTAGCATTTCAGGGAAGACCTTAATTCTGGATAAAAAGTAGTGTAGCATAGTGGTTAAGAGGGTTTCTGTGAAGTGAGATAGATCCAAGTTGGAATCTCAGTTTGCCGTTTATTAGCTATGACATCTCAGAAAATCTCAATTACTTTGTATAAGTGGAATTAATAACTGTACCTACTACATAGAATTAAAAGAATTATATCAGATGAAGCAGCTGGTACATAGTAAGATAGGAAATATTAGCTATCATTATATTTAAGAATCCACCAACATTTTGAGAAAAATTCTATTCAACTTAATTTGACAGATATTGAGTGTGCAAAGAACTATGCTAAGTGCTTATGTAAATGCAAAGACAAAAAACAGCCCCTAATTTCACGGATTTTACAATGTTATAGTCATAGATTTTTTTTTTTTTTTTTTTTTTTTTTTTTTTTTTTTTTTTTTTTTAGACAGAGTCTATCTCTGTTGCCCAGGCTGGAGTGCAGTAGTACAATCTTGGCTCATTGCAACCTCTACCTCCCGGGTTCAAGCGATTCTCCTGTCTCAGCCTCCTGGGTAGCTGGGATTACAGGCGCACGCCTGGCTAATTTTTGTAATTTTAGTAGAGATGGGGTTTCACCATGTTGTTCAAGCTGGTCTCAAACCCCTGACCTCGTGACTGCCTGCCTTGTCCTCCCAACGTGCTGGGATTACAGGAGTGAGCCACCAAGCCTGGCTGGTCATAGATTTTAATAGCAGAAAATCTTACAGACTACTCAATCTGGCTCTCATTTAACAGATGAGGAAACTAACATTTGAGTCTAACTAAGCAAGTTGCCCAGAGTGGTCCAGATAGTTAAGTGGAGGAGTCAGAAATAGAACCTGGGAACCCGAACCCACGCCACCTGGGATCCTTCCACCAGAGCGGATCTCAGTTCCTGGATGAAAGCCCAATCCTGACAGTGGTGTGCTGGTAAATATTAACAACCAGCTCTTTGTTGGGAATATGTGTGTATGTATGTGTATATATATTATATATAGAATATACTATATTATATATGTTACATATGTAAGTTTATTCTAAACTTTACTAATATAAAGGATATGTAGCACACAGCTTACTAATGATAATATACAATATACTTTATTATAAATTCCAGCTGATTCTCACAGAATGCTTTAGTTGATTTTTGCTCAATTCCTATATCCATAGCCAATCTATGATTGCAATTAACTATAATTTGACAAACAGAGTTGTATCTCAATCCACTAACTCTTTTTTAAAAATTGCGGTAAAATAGGCGTAACAGGCTGCACGCTATGGCTCATGCCTGTAATCCCAACACTTTGGGAGGCCGACATGGGGGGATCACGAGGTCAGGAGATCAAGACCAGCCTGACCAACATGGTGAAACCCCATCTCTACTAAAAATACAAAAATTAGCGAGGCGCAGTGGCAGGCACCTGTAATCCCAGTTTCTCGGGAGGCTGAGGCAGGAGAATCCCTTGAACCCAGGAGGCAGAGGTTGCAGTGAGCCGAGATCACACCACTGCACTCCAGCCTGGGTGACAGAGTGACACTCTGACTCAAAAAAAAAAAAAAAAAAAAAACATAAAACCTGCCATCTTAACACCTCTTAAATGTATAGTTCAGTAGTAGTATTAAGTGTATTCACACTGCTATGTACCCAATCTGTAGAATCTTTCATCTTACAAAACTAAACTCTACACCCATTAAATGACAATTTACTCTCTTCTCCCCTCAGCCCCTGGCAATCATCACTTTACTTTCTGTTTCTATGAATCTGACTACTCTAGACACTTCATATAAGTGAAAAAGAGTATTTGTCCTTTTGCGACTGGCTTGTTTCACCTAGCATAATGTCCTCAAGATCATCCAAGTTGTAGCATGTCACAAGACTTCCTTCCTTTTTGAGGCTGGATAATATTCCATGATGTGTAAATACCACATTTGTTTATCCATTCATCTGTCAAAAGATACTTGGTTTGCTTCTACCTCTTGGCTATCATGAATAATGCTGGTATGAACATGGGTGCACAAATATCTCCTCAAGACTCTGTTTTCAATCCTTTGGATATTTACCCAAAAGAGGGATTGCTGGATCATACAGTAGTTATATTTTTAAGTTTTTTGAAATTATGGAATTACCACACTGTTTTCCATAGTAGCTACACCATTTCCCATTCCCACCAACAGTGCACAAGAGTTCCAACTTTTCCATGTCCTCATATCCTTGGAAACACCTATTTTCTGCCTGTTTTTTTGTTTTTGTTTTGAGATAGGGTCTCATTCTGTCACCCAGGCTGGAGTACAGTGGCACAATCATGGCTCACTGCAGCTTCCACCTCCTGGAATCAAGCGATCCTCCTATCTCCCCCCACAACTTCCCCCCTCCCACGAGTAGCTGGGACTATAGGCATGCACCACCATGCCTGGCTAATCTTTTTATTTTTGTCACTAAGTCTGACATGTGATCTGTTATTAATCTATCTTCCATCCTCATACAGATTATATTCATTAAATTAAAACCCTTTTTTGGTTCAGCATACTTAAGTTCAAACATGATAGTCAATACTGTGAGTGATTACTGAATCAGATAACAGTTTTCCAATATTGAAAAAAAGTATTTCCTCAGTTTTGTGTGCTCTTCACAATGTAATAGCTACTAATAAAACATGCTTTTAAGTTTAATTTGCATTTTTAACACTTTACTCATCACTTTTTAAAGTCTAGATGAAGGGTATGGAAATGTTTTCTATAATGGGTTAAACAGTGAATATTTTAGGCTTTCTGGGTCTAACATCTCTGTCAAAACTACTCTGCCATGGTAGCATAAAACTAGTCACAAACAGTACATAAGTAAATGGACGTGGCTGTGTTCCAGGGAAACTACTTACAACAACAGATAGCAAGCATGCCCTCATTTACTGAATCCTGATTTAGATAATCAACAAAACAATAAATCAAGCTGTGCTGCTTGCCAATTTCCCTCATGTAAATACTCCCACCATTATCAAATGTAAGTTTCAACATGAAGTTACCAAAAGTAGAGTTAGAAAGAACTGCATAGTTGCATGCCATTTTTAGCATTCCTACCATTAATACAAATAGACATAAATAACCTCAATGGCACAGATAATAGTAAAAAAAGTAGTTAAATAATTAGGGAGTGATAAATTTTGAGCATTTATTACTTTGTAAAAAACACAATTTTAGGTCGGGCACCCTGGCTCACACCTGTAATCCCAGTATAATAACTGGCTCTCCCAAGCCCATGTGGATGAGCTCCAGCACCCCAGTGGTTCCATACTCTAGTCTCCTGCCAATCCCCTCAGTGATCTGAGAACCAATCCAACCCTTGCCCCTTGCACCCTTTCACAAACTTTAAGAAAATATTCAACACCAAAAGCAACAGCAGCAAAAGCCAAAATTGACAAATGGGATCTAATTAAACTAAAGAGCTTCTGCACAGCAAAAGAAACTACCATCAGAGTGAACAGGCAACCTACAGAATGGGAGAAAATTTTTGCAATCTACTCATCTGACAAAGGGCTAATATCCAGAATCTACAAAGAACTCAAACAAATTTACAAGAAAAAAACAAACAACCCCATCAAAAACTGGGCAAAGGATATGAACAGACATTTCTCAAAAGAAGACATTCATACAGCCAACAGACACATGAAAAAATGCTCATCATCACTCGCCATCAGAGAAATGCAAATCAAAACCACAATGAGATACCATCTCACACCAGGTTAGAATGGCAATAATTAAAAAGTCAGGAAACAACAGGTGCTGGAGAGGATGTGGAGAAATAGGAACACTTTTACACTGTTGGTGGGATTGTAAACTAGTTCAACCATTAATGGAAAAGAGTATGGCAATTCCTCAAGGATCTAGAACTAGACGTACCATATGACCCAGCCATCCCACTACTGGGTATATACCCAAAGGATTATAAATCATGCTGCTATAAAGACACATGCACACGTATGTTTATTGCGGCACTATTCACAATAGCAAAGACTTGGAATCAACCCAAATGTCCATCAGTGACAGACTGGATTAAGAAAATGTGGCACATATACACCATGGAATACTATGCAGCCATAAAAAACGATGAGTTTGCGTCCTTTGTAGGGACATGGATGCAGCTGGAAACCATCATTCTTAGCAAACTATCACAAGAACAGAAAACCAAACACCGCATGTTCTCACTCATAGGTGGGAACTGAACAATGAGATCACTTGGACTCGGGAAGGGGAACATCACACACCGGGGCCTATCATGGGGAGGGGGGAGGGGGGAGGGATTGCATTGGGGGTTATACCTGATATAAATGACGAATTGATGGGTGCTGACGAGTTGATGGGTGCAGCACACCAACATGGCACAAGTATACATATGTAACAAACCTGCACGTTATGCACATGTACCCTAGAACTTAAAGTATAATAATAAAAAAAAAAAGAAAATATTCTCCTCTGAAAGGCAGAAACCTGCTTGCTGGATATATATCTTACTCTCCCATAACTTAATTTATATAAAAACATCTTCTCTTCCAGTTTTTATTTTACTGTTATTCTAGTCTGGCCCTAAGGTAATTACATTTCTGCACTATCTTAGAATTTACAGAAGTAAACAATTGTTCCTGTGTTTGTATTGTGAGTCATATTTGGCCAAAAAGAATTTGCATTCCTTTAGAAGCTTCTAAAATTATAGCACTTCCTAGTCTAGGAACCAGTAACTTTGGGTAGAAAGTAAGATGGGTGTAATATCACGTATCTGAGCAGAATCAGGGGATATATGTTTTAAGTTAGCCCTAATATACACAGTATATTCTTGGACAACTGCTTTCACTTATGTATATAAATCTCTATTTTTCTCTCCTCTACAAACTAAGGAGGGTAATGATACTTGGTATTCTTAAAGTTTGTGAGGGCTAATATTGCTCAAGTGATTTAAGAACATTGGCTAACGGGGTGTTGGAAATGTAGGTCATCATTTATCATCTGGACATGAATGTGAGGCATTAAAGATTGCAATTCCATGAACCTGACAAAATCACTTTAAGCTTTGAAAAATGTACTTAGATGGTTAAGGCAAATTGAAACTACCAGGTGAAATTAGCGTTTCAATTTTTATCTGCATTTTCTTTAAACATATTCTCCCTTTCTCCCTATGCCATAAGTAACTGAGAGGTGATAGCTTATTCAGGCATGTTTTTTTTTTTTTTGGTTTCCTCTGGCTCTGGAATAGATACTCTATGGTACCAATGCCACCATTTCAGGTCTTTTCTTTCTGTGCTCTTCCTTTCTAACTCAATCAATGAATCCATATTTATCAGGACGTTGTACTAGATCATCCTTTTTCTGTTTCCAGGTTATTTCCAGGTTCTGGCTCGTACCTTGTTATGAGAGCATACTAGCAACACACAGCCTTCTAACATTGATATGTCTCCTTAATCGTAAAACATGGGACAGGACACAGAATATGGGCACAGGAGTTCACTCTGGTAAAGCATAGCTCTTGCATGATAAATCTCATTCTATGTATTCCGTGGAGTCCAGTTTGGTTTATGCTTTAGTCTCATGAGAATCCCAGCCTACCCATGAATCCTTCCAGACATGACCTATCTCTCTGTTATGAAGACACAAAGTGAAATGTTTAATGCACAAAATTTAATGATTCTTTACTCACACTGAATGTTAATGTATATTTACAAAGCTGCACCAAGTTGGGAAATATATTTTGCATTTTTAGTAGAATACCATATTTATACTGTAAAGTTTTTGTTTTATGAGTATTTTATTGAAGAGTAGCTGGGAATGGGTTATCCAATTCAATGTTTTATTTGCCTTTTGTATATGTATATGGGTTTGAAAGAGAAAATGCTTGCTTTTATATCTGCTAAGATTAGTCACAAGTAATTGTGGTTAGGTTTGCTGAAATTCCTCATCCTAATGATGCAAACAAAAATCACAAAGCACAGAGCTTTAGGTTTCAGAGGTGACTCACAAAGTCTAGCAATCCATCTTGGAAGTCTTAGCAGGCCTATTTTTGGGCTCTTCTCCACACATGGCAAGGCTAAAGAATCCCAGGTGTTCTTCCTGAGAGCATACTGAGAGTGTGAGGATTGCCCTGAGAGGCAAGAAAATGCTCATTAAAGCAGGTTTCCGATGGGAGATGACTCTGACTGGCAGGCCTGCATTCCTCCTTGGGGTGACCACTTTCCTTGTTAGAGAGGGGGTCTAATGTCCAAATGTATCTGGGTTTAATGAGTAGCAGTTCACTGGGGACCCAGAGAGGGCAAAGTGTTTGCTTGGTGAACCAAGAACAGCATATTGTTTATTTCGTGCATACGACACTGTTTAAATAACATAAAAGTTTTTCTTTTGTGAGATGCTTTCCATGCCTTAGTAAGTCTGAATGGCATATGTGGACATAGGAAACCTGGGGCTATGGTATAAATGGACTAACCAGGTTGGCTGAAATGATTCTGACAAAATCCCTAAATTCTTAAAAATAATTTGATAAGATCAACAGACATTTATGTCCCTATTGCAAATGAGGATGGAATAAAATTAGGAATTCTTTCCATAGGTCTGTAGATGTAGAATGGTTAATCAGGTGAAAAGATATTTAAATAACAGACCAGGGAATTAGGCCACCATATTGATTTTTTAATTGTTTTAATCTGTCAGATACTTATTAACAGCAAGCATATTTTATCTTGCAGGGCATATTTCAACAAAATGGCAAATAATATGTATTTTGGTGAAACCAAAATTGAGTAATTGTATATAACAAAATTGTGAAATAGCGAAGTAGCAATTTATATATGGCTAAGAATAGAATTTTATATGAAATATAGAGTGCAATGTCTGTGTGAGAAAATGCATGACAACTACTACAGTGTCAAAGTCCTTGAGAAACACCACATGTGTATCATAAGCTAAGCTAAGCATTTACTTGGAATTAAGTGCCAAGAAAAAATATTATTTCCCTTTAGCATGATATTTTGAAAGACTTCTCCATCACTCAAAAGTAAGGTTTTTTTGTGTGTGTGTCAGTATTCTAGAAATAAATTTGAAAGTAGTTAAGGTATATGGAAAATTTTCTACTATTATTAGCATAAAAAACAACTGCGAAGGAAAACTCAGTGCTTTCTAAATCAATGTGTTTAATGCCCTCTTTATAGAATCAATTATATCAACCACTTCATGATATAATTTGTTTTCTCCCATTCAAATGAAGTTCTAAATCTGTGGAATCTTAACTTAAATACTTAACTCCTATTATGCTATGTCTTGTGCAACTCTGGCCAATTTCATTAATTTTTCTCTGCTTTGGTTTCCCAACTGAAAAATAAGGATCATAATGTAGTTCCACCTCTTCATCATATTCTCTAGGGTTAGGCTAAACTGAGCACAAATAAAATATTTTTATGTAATAAAGGTATTACATAAAATATTAATACTCTTGTAAATTTTTAATTACTACAATTTTTAAAACAACACAATTTTCCAAATAGGTGAGATGTAAGAGATTAAGCCATCACTGAGCTTATGAGATGGGCAGGGGAAGAAACTGACACACAGATATTTATTGACCACATTCTAATGCCAAGCACTTTATATGCACTATTTCACTCAACTGTCATTACAGTTTGAGGTAAATACTACTATGAAATCTACTTTATAAATGGGAAAATTGGGACTCACATAAGCCATGTACCTTGGCTAAGTTCATGCACACGGGAAGTGAGAAAGACTAAGATTTGAACATAGTCCTGTTTGATTCCATAGTCCAAGGGCTTAGTCATGCTACTCTGTGAATGCCTCCCCAAACTCCAGCCTCCTATTCATACAATCTAACACTTTGAAATACTACATAAAGTGCTATCTCAAAATATAAATGGAATCTACTGTAGTTGACATCAACACACAATTTCTGAAATCTTATTCCATTCAAAACTTCTGTCATTCATTCACTTCTGTCATCCAAATGAAAATAAATTTAGAAGAATCCCATCATATGAGCTGGTAGGTGAGAGATATGGAAACATATTTCTTGCTTTGTTAGCTTTGTGGGTCTGATTAAAAAAATGCATATTCTTTGGATAATGTTTCAGTTCCCTTTGGATAACATTTCAGTGTCCAAATGTTTCAATTCATGAAAGCTTTAAACAGAACATTTCAGCTAATATTTGTTTATCATGCCAAGAAAAATAAGTAACCATGCATTATTTGGAAGTTTTTTAATCAATAGAATTATATTAGATATTTTTTCACCTCTTTCATGTAAAATATATTATAGTGGTCCAGAAAAATGACAGATGCCTCCAGATTAGGAATAATCTGTGCGAAATAAGTAAAATAAATAAACTACTCACTGACTTCATTAGTACTTAGTACATTTTGAATCTAACTAAATATTTTAATTTTGGTAATTTTCCACAACAGTTTGTTTATTTGTTTGTTTGAGCCAGAGTCTTGCCCTATCATCCAGGCTGGAGTACAATGACGTGAACTCAACCTCCACACCTCTGTTCCTGGGCTCAAGTGATCCTCCCACCTCAGCCTCACGAGTATCTGGGACTACAGGCATGCACCACCACACTGAGCTAATTTTATTTTATTTTTAAAAATTTTCTGTAGAGACAAGGTCTCACTATATTGCTCAGGTTGGTCTCAAACTCATGGGCTCAAGTGATCCTCTCACCTCAGCATCCCAAAGTGCTGGGATTACAGGCATAAGCCACTGTACCTGGCTCATAACAGTTATTTTTAAGGGAAATATATAAATTAGATTAATTTTTAGAAAAATTAAAACAAATATACTCTAAATATAGGGAAGAACGATATACAGTGGTCATTTTTAATGTTGATTTTCTTAAAGGAAGGATGTACATTTGTGTTTACAAAACATGGGTAGAGAAAGAAAATTTTTTAAACTTATAATAAGATAAACTGCTAATGCTTTCAGTTAGGAAAAAACAGTATTTTTCCAAAAGTGTATTATATTTAAATGTTTGAGCCTCCTAGAATAGGGTGGTTTAGTTTTCTGAAACATGTATTTTTTCTTAATGATATATTATAAACAATAATTGTCACAGTGGGTTCAACTCATTTCTGAAAGACCTAGAAGAGCACAAAATGTGGAGCTACATAAACAACAGGGAAGAAACCAGATTATTCAGAAATAACCACCTTACGTAAAAGCTTCATCCAAATGAGGATTTTTGTGTAATGTAAATAAACTTCTTTTTACTAAAAGTAGACAGTTACCATTATTATTAACACTTTATCCCCAGGAGGTACAAATTTCCCAATTCTAAGCAAAAATGCCCAACAATTGTTCTTCCTAGAAAAAAAAAAAAAAACCTGCTGTATTCAATTTGTATTTATTCTATTATTTGGCAAAATCACTGGAAAATAAAAAACTACATAATATAAAGTTTCACTCTACATAAAACTAGGTTTCAGAAGGAACTATTTTCCAGCCTGCCAACTGTTTTTCCTCCTTTATTATAAGTTAAGAGTAGAGATATATCAAGGGTATTCAGAATGCACAAATGTATTAAGTCTCCTGCTGCCTTGTCTATACGCCTCTTATTCATTTGCAAAAAAAAAAGATGTACTAAAGTTTGTACTTGGCATCTTCCAACTGAAAAGCTGCTTTAAAAGATACGAAGTTGTTTTCCATTATTCTAATTTCTGCTACTCAGTTCTACCTCAACCTGCAACTGACAACCAAAGAAAATGAAAACATTTTTATTTGCTTTCATCAAAAACATCACCAAAAAATGAATTTGTTAATGTTAAATTAGTTCTATAATCTTCCATTTCGTTTTAAGTGACTCCTGAAAGAGTTATCCAAGATAAAGAGAAATGTTGGCAGAATCTGATGGCACAAGAGGGAACTATTCAGGCAGAAAATCTCACAGCCCCAGCACTTCTTGGTGGTTCAGGAGTAGAAGAGTTAGAGGTGAACACACACACACCCATGCTCACACGCACGCACACACACATTCATGTGCACACGGACACATATACACAGAACATAACATCAAGGAGATTCTCCTCGTGTTTGGAATTGCTTTAACAGACACTATGCCACATCAAAATGCGGCTAAATCAGCTGTGTTCAAAAGAGAAGCAGAGAGGCCATCGCCTTTCCTGGAAAAAGTCCTGTGTTGGAAGCCCATTGCAGCTACATCTGAGGTTCACTTGCCCATTCCTGCCAAAAATGCATGCCTCTTAACCCTTGTGAGTCTATTATTCCTTCTCAAAATGAGGTTAATAATAGTCCCAAGACTTCATTTTGGTTTTAGACAGCATCCACTGGATGGCACCTCTAAATGCTGTATAGTCACCTGGGCAGGAACCAGTAGTATGGGCCATTATTAGAGGTATTAAAAGCTCAGAAAATCAGTAGACAGAGAAGTCAGTACCATACTCAATACAATCTTGATCCCTTGATCAATACCATAAAGATTGGAAGCTAAATTAATTTAAAATTAAATCTAGGCAAAACCCCATATCTTAATAAAAGAAGTTTATACTTCTGACAAATAAAACATATTCAAATTGCAACATCACTAATTGCTTGTCTTTTACTCTGGCTTACTTTAGAAGGTTTTGGTGCTGTCATTCTAATGATCACTACTGTTTTAAGCCTCTTAATTAATGTTTTAAGTTTTGTACTTTTATCTTGTGAGCGGTTTTAAAAAACGAAACAATTTTGAACAAATAAAAAAGTGTTACCCGAGCAGTTCTTCAGCTTAGCCAGCTGCACAGGTATAATGGAGCACTTGGCACAGTTCCATTTAGCCTCTGGCATTCTGAGAATATTTGTTATGAAGCACAATCAGGACACACATCTCAATGGATGCAGATGACTGAAGTCCTCTGGCTGGAGACCATCCCTTCATATCTGTATAGCTCCGGTAACCAAAAGCTTCCTCAAGACTTCCCAGGATACAAAGCCACAAAGTATAAATGTGAGGGTGAGAGGAGGGTTCTGTGCTAGAGCAGAGGCCAGAATGAAAGCTTAGTATGGTGCTGTTTTGGATAATGCCTGGCGTGAAGTGGACACTCATTAAATGCTCAACCGAGGTTAAATCAATTTGCTATGGGGAGAAGAGGAGGAAAAGAGGTAGACACCACGTAACCTAGATCATAACACCTCTGGTAAAGCTGTGTGGCTCAACCTGTCTGTTCTTTCATGGAGGTTTATTCTTAATTACTTTTATTTTGTAATTAGGGAGTTTTTCCTACCATAGAAACTGAGATTGACATGCTAATGAGGAGACAATGAAAATCTGATAATTTAAAGTGAAATGAAAATCTCTTCAGGCTAGTAACTGACTTACCAGGGTTTGACATCCTTGTAGCATATGATAAAGGTATAACTTACAGTTAAGATCTGTGGTCTTCACTGCTGACCTCAGACTTGATCTTTAAAGAATTTGAAATATGACAAATGAACCTTGACAGAAAAACATTTAATGACTAGTTTGCTGACATCCACAGGTAAGGCAGAGAAAACTGCCAGTTCTCAAAAAAACTAATTTGCATCTGGCTCTCACCCTCAGGAACTGCCTCCAGGGCCCTTTTCACACTCACCCGAAGGAGCTGTGCTGGGGGAGTCCTGCTCCCATGCCTGAGGACCCTGGACCATCTATCTGGAGCCAAGACAGTGAGCCAGAGGAGTTGGCTCCTAACTTGTTAAAACGCAGTTTGTAACCACTGAGATAAATATTTACTTCCTTTAACCTTTACTTATGTTTAGATGGTTTTGCTCAGGATATGAGGAAAAAAGCTGCTTTGTAGAAATATCTGTTAAATTTCTGTTAAATGCCCAAAGTTCAACATTTTGAAAGGAAAAGAAATAAACAAACAAAAACACTCTCTACATAACGAATATCTCATCTGTTATTAGTTACGGGATTCGTTCTACTTAGGTTTCTCCTTTTCCCACTCTTAAGTGTTTATGAAAGGCCAGTAAGTAATTAGCCTGAATGTCTGCAAAAGGGTATCAAACACAAATCTAGTATTTGAAAGACATAAGCTCCTGTGAAATTCCAAACACAGTATTAATTACTTGTTAAGAGCAATTAATGAAAATGACTACATTTAAATACCTTCAAAGACTCGGAAAAGGCTCATTTCAAGTTTCCTTACAAACACAAATCCAAAATATGAACTTTTATTTTATGTTTGATGTCTGCAGTCAACTCTAGATTAAACTTGTTGTGTCAGTGACAGAGCTATGGAGTTAGTAAGTGCACAAAAGAAAAATGTTTTGGAAAATGTAACCGAGTTAAAATCTCATACATTATTGCAGTTGTGAATTGTTTAGTATTGAATGACAGCCTTTCCTGATGCCAGCATTTCATAAGCAATTTACGTGTAATTAAATTGATCTATCAGACAGTTTTCCAAACACATTTTCTTTTTTCTCTTCCTCTAAAATCTTGTTATTCAAAGTGTAGTCCCTGGACCAATGGTTTCTGCAATGAGTTTGTTAGAAATGTAGAATCTCAGGCTCCACACCAGATCTTCTCAAACAGACACTACACTTTAACAAACACTCTGAATAATTCCTCCGCACACTACAGTTTGAGAAGCACTGTTCTAAAACACAACTACACATGTTTCTTGTAAAGGAGAGATGGGTTTTTTAATTTTCAGAACTAATAAAGTCAATTTTTTTTAATTCGAAAACTTTTCCTATTTAAATCAATGCAAAAAATGAATGTAAAGGACTTTTAACATGGCTCTAAATTTTTCTAGAAATTATCCCATCATGTTGGAGGTTTGTTATAATAGTCCCAATATGCAACAAACAAGTTAAAAGTTGCAAACAAAAGGATAATTCTTGATGCCAAATATAATAGCAACGACTAGTTTTGTCTGATATAATATTACAAATAGGCCACATTTATTGTTCTGCCCTCATTTATCAAATATTTTGTGTCTTGTATGCAGTTTTCTCAGAATTTGTGATAACAGAATTATGCTGCAAATCCTCTGACAAAATTATTAAAAGCTTTGTTCAGAACAAGAGTAACCTCTGCTGGATTGTGATTGTCTTTTGAAAATCCAGAACAAAACTGAGACTTTTCTGTTTTTACAGAGAAAGAGCAACTGCTTTGTTTACTTGGAGATAATCTGCCTTCATTTTGTGAACTAAACTAAGACTTCTAATGAATAATATGCTTGTATCCTGAAGAACACATTATCTAAATGATAATGTAACATTTTACTGTCAAATCACGAAATAAGATTTATTTACGCCAATGACATATTTTCTACTTAAATTTAAATATTTTCATGCATCATCTTCAATCTTTTAACAATAAATTAGTTTCAGGAAAAAAAAACTTCAAGGGAAATAGGGGTCTGAAGGTAAAAAAACTATGTTGATTTATTGTTTCCATTTTTCTTTTTTTTTTTTTTTTTTGAGACGGAGTCTCGCTCTGTCGCCCAGGCTGGAGTGCAGTGGCCAGATCTCAGCTCACTGCAAGCTCCGCCTCCCAAGTTTATGCCATTCTCCTGCCTCAGCCTCCTGAGTAGCTGGGACTACAGGCACCTGCCACTTCACCGGGCTAGTTTTTTTTTTTTTTTTTTTGTATTTTTTAGTAGAGATGGGGTTTCACCGGGTTAGCCAGGATGGTCTCGATCTCCTGACCTCGTGATCCGCCCATCTCGGCCTCCCAAAGTGCTGGGATTACAGGCTTGAGCCACCACGCCCAGCCTATTGTTTCCATTTTTCAAAAAATTTACCGAATAGTTAACAATGAAGAATTTTTTTTGTAATCTTTAAAAAGGCTTCATTTTTTAAAAAACAACCAAAAATTGCTTTACCACTTGGTAAAAGTACAAAATAACTGCATATTAAAAATAGAATAAGAATCACTAATAGGAGGTCTTCTTGTCTCCATATTGTCCATAAAATAAAATCATTTGATCCTAGAGATGCTTAAAAGAGAGTCAATCAGAGGACAACTACCTTATGCAATCAAAATTGTTAAGCAGTTACCTAAAGTTTAAAGAGCAGTGGTATGAAATGCATAATATTCTGTACTTCTAATTTTTACTTTGTAAATTATATGTTCTTGTTGACAAGACAGAAAATTCAACAGGAAAAAAAGTGTAACCACAAGAAAGTATACAGTATATGTAAGAAGAGAAAAGGTTCTTCAAAAAAAGACAGCATAGTTTCGATTCTAGTTCTTTCTACTCAAAAACCTTCCACAGCTTACTGTTTCTGATTGGATAAATTCTAAGCTTTTAAGCATGGCTCCAAAGTTTTTCATGACCTTGTCCCAAATCTTACCAGTTACCTCCTCCTACTTGCCATCCTCTCTTTATTTTAACTAAACCAAACCATTTGCTTCTTCCCTAGTGCAACCTGACTTTTTCCATTACACACTTCTGCTCACGTTGTTTATATGGATTGGAATAGTCTCTCTCCAACACCACCTCACCCTGCCATACTCCCCATTATGACCCCAAACTACCTAGAAAAATCCTACTCTGTCAGTTAGAATGCTTATAAACTTCTTGTAACAGAATACTCAAGTAACTGTGCCTTAAATGATATAAACGTTTATTAACTTACATAGTAATAAGTCTGAGCTAGAAGGAGCCACGTGATTTCCATCATTCTATTTTGCTATCTTTGGCATGTTGACCATTGTCTTCAGGCTTTTTTTCCTTATAGTCGCATGGTAGCTCTCACTGCTCCAGGCATCATATCTTCATATATCTATATGAAAAGGGAAGGAGAGGCTGGGTGCAGTGGTTCATGCCTGTAATCCTAGCACTTTGGGAGTCCAAGGCGGGTGGATCACCGTAAGGTCAGGAGTTCAAGACCAGTATGGCCAACATGGTGAAATCCCGTGTCTACTAAAAATACAAAATTAGCTGGGCATGGTGGTGCATGCCTATAATCCCAGCTACTCAGGAGGCTGAGGCTGGAAAATGGCTTGAACCTAGGAGGTAGAGCTTGCAGTGAGCTGAGATTGCACCATTGCACTCCAGCCTAGGTGACAAGAGTGAAACTCTGTCTCAAAAAAAAGTGGGGGAGGGGAGAGAAGTTTTTCTCATACATCTTTTCTATAAGAGAAGGAAAATGTTTTCCAGCATGCCTTCAGTAGATCTTTGTTAGGTGCCAATTGAAAGAAACCATCCATGCCCATTCTCTAGCTTCACAGGAGGCAGGAAATGCAAGCATTTCAGCCTATAAAATGAATAGCCTCTACACTATCCAGGAGGAGGATGGGGGTGGGGTGGGAATAGCTGTTATGCAGGCAATCAATAGTTGCCTCCAGTACTCTAGTCCTCCAAAGCCTAAATCCAATAACATTGACTCCATGGAGTCTTTTCTGAGTCATCCAAATAAAAATAATCTTTCCTTTGGGTTTTCACAACCCTACGTACCTTTCTATTCACATTTTGTTTTGTATTATAGTTACCTGTGTATTTGCCCAATTCCTACTATAAGAATGTACCAATTCCATTCTTGTTCATCTTTTGTTCCCCATATGCCCTGGCACAGTGCTTGACCCTTAGAAAGTCTTGAATAAATATTTCTTGAAACCTCACTAATGTGAACCACAGTGAGATGGTTCATTTTAGCTACAGAAGGAAAAACAAAAACAAAAACCCACATAGCCCAAAAGGAAATGTAGGGCTTTCACCATAGTTGCAATTAATAGATACTCTGTTTTTCAATATGCAAACTACACGGTTAAGAGTCAGAAAAAAATATACGGAGAAGTTGAGTTTATCCCCGATCCAGACACACACACACACAGACATAAAAGGCTTCCTGTAAAGACTGGTCCACTTTTTACTGTAGGGCGAAGTGGAGCCTCCCAAGGGCTTATCCTCACAAGATTCTAGACTCAAGCCAATTTAGACCAAAAGGATTAGGGCTGCCTACTAGGCACAGAGGAGCAATAAGGCTAGAAATCTCCCGAGAAATCTGTGGAACAAAGTTGCCGTATCATTTCTTGATTCAAACCTCCTCTCTTAACACGAAAGAAAAAAACATGTACCTCAACTTCTGCCACTCACGGTTGAATTTAATCCAAATTCATGCACTCGGTCTCCCATGGAGATTATGGTACTGCCAGAATCTCCAGAAGCCATTGCCAGTAAGAAAGTCCACTTGAGTCAAGCCTCAGTCTGGCTTGGAACGCTGCTCGACTCAAGGACTGGACAAAACTAGTCCCGTCCAGTCAAGTATCATCGGCTTTCTGCACTCGGTCCTGTTAGCAAAATGCTGGCTGCAAATTGAGTTTCTCAAGCAAAACAAGGACAGTAACAAATTGTCAAATATCCTAAACATCAACATTGCTGGTTGTGTTTAGTTAAATGCCATTTTTTTCCTAACATGAAGTCAAAGAATTGAGTCAGGTTTTCTCAATACCAAAGCAATTACGTCCAATCAAGGGGTAGATGACACACAGAGAAAAATCCAGCTCAGTGGTTCTTTGCTTTTGATTTGTATTGTTACATCTCTTACCAAAGACTAACACTATGGCAACCTGCACATGCAAAACAGTCAAGTGTAGGGAAAAGTCAATCTAAAAATACAGTTTCTATCTTATTCTAAAGGTCAAGTTAATTGAAAAAAAAGTTGTTTCTTTGGACTGAATGGTAATTTTGGTTTTATGACCAAAGTCACTTAAAATAAGAAGCAGCTGATTTGTATGTGAAGCTGCAGGTTATTTGAAAACTACCTCGATTGCAGTATACATCAGGTCAGTTTACATAAGCAGCAGAGGAGCCCTTAAAGCTGGGCCTTGGTGAGGACACAGGGGTTAGCACTCTGGCAGACACATGAGAAGGGCAGGAATGCTTGATCTCAGCTTTTCTACTGAGAGGACAACTGTCCAGCCAAGATTAAGCTGAAAAGACATGACAAAGTTTTCTTAACTCTAAAAGGAGAACTTCATAACCATCTGATTCATATGATAAATGCAGACCTTAGATCTGATAATTAAGGTCAACACATTCAAAACAAGGCTTGAAATGCCTTACTTATCTACAATGGTCTTATACCAATATTCAAAACTAAGTTTCAGTTTCTGGAAAGCATTTTTGCACAAATGGATGCAGCCAATAGCATAAAAACGGATCATTTAATGTCACAAAGGAAATCTATGACCTCCTCTGGATAGTCAAAGTAAAATAGTGTTACTATTCTTTTAAGGGAAGTGCTTCATTTTTGAGCTATTGTAGCTCAAAATGATTTTAGAGCTTTGTTTTTTTTCCATTTTAGATTTGTAAATGGCATTCCTATGGTCCTCTTTTCCATATACAATATCTTAACCAGGATTTAATATTATGTTATTATCATTCTTCGCATATGTTAAATGCCACCAAATGTAGTGATTGTCTATAGTTTAACATCAAAAAATTAAAAAAATAAAAACTTTGAAATTGAATTATTTATTTGCATCACTTAGCCCATAATCGCATATACCATACATGCAGAAGAGAAGCAAGTTACATATATACTACCCCTCCTTTTTCTTCTCTCACCCCACATCTGGGCAAACTAATAAGTCTGCAGTTATTCCCATTCCCTACTTCTTACTCCTTCACAACCCCCTCCTATGTTGGCATGAATGGCAGACAGAGGAGAAGCAGGAGGGAATTCAAACCTAGGAACCCTTATCCTGGCCTGACCCTCTACCTACAACAAAAATCAGAGCCACTCTCCTCTCTTTGCTTAAGTCCTTCTATACTAGCTTGGATGTCTGCCCTGCTCTCTCCAGAAAGTCCCATTATACGGGTAATAAATCCTTTCACACCCTCTTGGTGTGTGTATGTGTATCATTCTCAAACATAAAATTCAAACCACTTTGGTGGGGGTCGCGAGGAGATGATGATCCTGCCATCCACAGGGCAACCAAAAAGCAACTGGTAGACTGAAACTGCATTGTCTAGTTGATGACCACCACCCCCTAGGAGTCTTTCTTTTCTTGCTCTTAGCTTGCTCACTGTCTTTGATGACAATTGTTCATGTCTTGCCTTTACCACTGACACTATTGCCTTAACTGAATTTCCCACAGTCACAGTGCCCATTGACCTAAAATATCCCATAGTGCGCATGAATTATTTGACCTCACAAGTAATAAATCGAAATAAAATTAAGTTTTTGGCACTTAAAATTGACTTACCAAAATGGGACCCCATGGACCTTCTCTCACAGCTAAATTAGTTAATACAGTCCAATATAGATTAAACCAAGACCATGGACCTTCCCTCACAGCTAAAATAGTTAAAAAGCCCAATATAGATTAAACCGAGGCCTACAGGAATTAAAATCCACCATGTAAGACTTCCAAAAGGAAGGCGCCATCATTTCTGCTATCTTGCCTTTTAATTGCCCAGTTTGGCCAATGCTCAAACTTGATAAAAATGAATGGCATCTAACAGCAGATTATCACAACCTTAATGCCACAGTGCCTCAATTAAGGCTCTCATACCTGACATTATTGAAATTATTGACTCTATCCAATCAGTAGTTGGAAAATGCTTTCCTATTATACATGTGGCAAATATGTTCTATTAAGTTTCTA
Organism: Rhinopithecus roxellana; assembly: GCF_007565055.1. Lineage (NCBI taxonomy): Eukaryota > Metazoa > Chordata > Mammalia > Primates > Cercopithecidae > Rhinopithecus > Rhinopithecus roxellana. The sequence goes on along the minus strand of NC_044552.1, from coordinate 137,908,075 downwards.
TTTCAACAGCCTCTCAGTTCCAATTTGCCTTCACCTTCAAAAGGACACAATACAACTTTACTTGACTGTCCATGAGGTATCTCAACAACCCTGCCCTCCCACACAATTTCTGCTGCCATGATCTTCATCACATCCACCTTCCTCCAGGAACACAGATATGATAGTACATTGATGGCATCCTCCTCTTCAAAGATTCAGTTGACATACTCATTCAAAAAATACAAATACTCACAAAAAGAAATGGGCATTGCCCAACAAAAAGTACAAGGCCCTGCCATATCACTTAAATTACTGGGAATTATTTTGTCAGTCAAGGACTGCCCCAGCTCTGATACTGTCAGAAAACAATTAGTGGCCCTCTCTTAACACCTGCAATGTTAAGATAAGCCAACAATCTTTTAGGACTTTTTAGGCTTCTGAAGGCAAATATTCCTCACTTACAAATTTTACTTAAGTTCACTTATGCTGCTACTTGCAAATTGGCCCATGATATAGTTTGGCTGTGTCCTCACCCAAATCTCATCTTGAATTGTAGTTCCCGTAATTCCCATGTGTCGTGGGAGGGATCTACTGGGAGATAATCGAATCATGGGGGTGGTTACCCCCATGCAGCTGTTCTCGTGATAGTGAGTGAGTTCTCATGGATCTGATGGTTTTATAAGGGGCTTTTCTCTCTTTTGCTCGGCATTTCTCCTTGCTGCCACCATGTTTAGAGGATGTTTTTGCTTCTTCTGCCATGATTGTTAAGTTTCCTGAGGTCTTCCCAGCCATGCTGAACTGTGAGTCAATTAAACTTCTTTCCTTTGTAAATTACTCAGTCTCAGGTATGTCTTTATTAGCAGCATGATAACAGACTAATACAGTAAATTGGTACCAGATAGTGTAGTGCTACTGTAAAGATACCCACAAATGTGGAAGTGACTTTGGAACTGGGTAACAAGGAGAGGTTGGAACAATTTAGAGGGCTCAGAAGAAGACAGGAAAATGTGTCTCTTCCTAGAGACTTAGAGGGCTCAAAGGACAGGGAGATGTGAGAAAGTTTGGAACTTCCTAGAGACTTGTTGAATGGCTTTGATCAAAATGCTGATAGTGATATGAACAATAAAGTCAAGGCTGAGGTGGTCTCAGATGGAGATGAGATGAAAAACTTGTTGGGAATTGGAGTAAAGGCCACTCTTGCTATGAAAGGCCACTCTTGCTATGCAAAGAGACGGGTGGCATTTTTTCCCCTGCCCTAGAGATCTGTGGGACTTTGAACTTGAGAGAGATGATTTAGAGTATCTGGTAGAAGAAATTTCTAAGCAGCAAAGCATTCAAGAGGAAGCAGAGCATAAAATTTAGAAGAATTTACAGCCTGACAATGAAGTTGAAAGGAAAAACCCATTTTCTGGGAAGAAATTCAAGCCTGCTGCAGAAACTTGCATAAGTAATGAGGAGACAAATGCTATTCACAAAGACAAAGGGGAAAATGTCTCCGGGGATGTCAGAGAGCTTCTAAGCAGCCCCTCCCATCATAGGCCCAGAGACCTAGGAGGGAAAAATGGTTTCCTGGGCCAGGTCCAAGGTCCCCCTGCTGTGTGGAGCCTCAGACTTGGTGCTCTGTGTCCCAGGTGCTCCAGCTATGGCTAAAAGGGGCCAAGGTACATTTCAGGTTGTGGCTTTGGAGGTTGCAAGCCCTAAGCCTTGGCAGCTTCCATGTGGTGTTGGTTCTGAGGGTGCACAGAATTGAGGTTTGGGAACCTCCACCTAGATTTCAGAGGATGTAGGGAAATGCCTGGATATAAATGCCTGGATATCTAGGCAGAGGTGTGCTACAGGGGCAGAGCCCTTATGGAGAACCTCTGCTAGGGTAGTGCAGAAAGGAAATGTGGGGATGGAGCCTCCACACAGATTCACCACCAGGCACTGCCTAGTGAAGCTGTGAGAAGAGGGCCACCATCCTTGAAACCCCAGAATGGTAGATCCACCAACAGCTTGCACCGTGTGCCTGGAAAAGCCACAGATACTCAATGCCAGCCAAAATAGCAGCCAGGAAGGGTGCTATATCCTGCAAAGCCACAGGGGTGGAGCTGCCCAGGACTGTGGGAGCCCACCTCTTGCATCAGCATAACCTGGATATGAGACATGGAGTCAAAGGAGATCATTTTAGAACTCTAAGGTTTAATGACTGCCCTATTGGATTTTGGACTTCCATGGGGCTGTAGTCCCTTCATTTTGGCCAATTTCTCCCATTTGGAATGGGTGAATTTACCCAGTGCCTGTACCCCAATTGTATCTAGCTTGCTTTTGATTTTATAGGCTCATAGGCAGAAGGGACTTGCCTTAGATAAGACTTTGGACTTGGACTTTTGGGTTGATATTGGAATGAGTTAAGACTCTGGGAACTGTTGGGAAGGCATGGTTGTGTTTTGAAATGTAAGGACATGAGATTTGGGAGTGGCTGGGGCAGAATGATATGGTTTGGCTGTGTCCCCACTCAGATCTCATCTTGAATTGTAGTTCCCTTAATTCCCACATGTTGTGGGAGGGACCTGGTTACCCTAGTGCTACTGTTCTTGCGATAGTGAGTGAGTTCTCATGAGATCTGATGGTTTGGGTTGGTGGGTTGGTTGGTTGGTTGGTTGGTTGGTTTTTGAGACAGAGTCTCACTCTGTTGCCCAGGCTAGAGTGCAGTGCACAGTATCAACCCACTGCAATATCCACCTCCCGGGTTCAAGCAATTTTTCTGCCTCAGCCTCCCAAGTAGCTGGGACTACAGGTACATGCCACCACGCCTGGCTAATTTTTGTATTTTTAGTAGAGATGGGGTTTTACCATATTGGCCAGGCTGGGATCTGATGGTTTTATAAGGAGCTTTTCCCCCTTTAGCTCGGCTCCTCCCCTGGCTGCCGCCATGTGAAGAAGGATGTTTTTGCATCCCCTTTCACCATGATTCTAAGTTTCCTGAGGCCTCCACAGTCATGCTGAACTGTGAGTCAATTAAACCTCTTTCCTTTATAAATTACCCAGTCTTGGGTACGTCTTTATTAGCAATATGAGAATGGACTAATACAGCCCACCTTGAATGAGGTCTCCTTTAACTAAACTCTCTAGAATCTGTTCAAATTGCACACAATAGGCACTATCCTTAATATACCCCAGAGATTCCCTCACTGTAGAGGTTTTAGAAACCTCCTCTCATGCCTCCTGGGGTCTCTGGATCACCTGTAAGCTGCCCACAGGGTTTTGATACAGGAAGCTGCCCTCCTCAGTCCCATGCCACACACCATTTGATCATCAACTTCTGGTTGCACACTGGGCCTTTCTGGAGATAAATACCCTCATGGCCTCTAAGCCTGTGATCCTATGTACCCAGCTGCCTCTTATGCCTTGGATCATTGACACAGCACTCTGCAGACTCAGCCTAGTTAGTTACAGAGGCCTCTAGACAAAAATGGAAATAGTACTTATAGACCAGAAGCAAACCTAGGCCTCCTGGCATATCCAACCTACAGGAGGAAGTGGTTTCTCCTGTCCTCAGCCCCTTGCCAGAGGCAATGGTGCTGTAGGCCACCCTTCTCCCAGGCCCACTGGCCAACTGGAGAGTCTCTTTGGATCAACTGAGTAATCAGAAAAGGTATTTCATATGCAAGGTCACCATACAATGTGATGATGCCCTCTAGTGAGCTGCTGCTATTCATTCCCTAACCAGGACATCCCTGATCAAGGATGGGACTCCAGAGCCAGCGCAAACTACCAAACTTTATATGGTCATCTTAGCACTATAGGATGCTTAACCAACAATTGGTCCAGTATGTATATTTGTATATATTATTGGGTCATTACTAATTATCTAGTCAGTTAGTCTGATCTGTAGCAGTAACAGCAATTCCTTATCCAAGGTCACCCTACTTTAGGCAAAAAAAAAAAAAAAAAAAAAAAAAAAAAAAATCTCTAGGAATGTCTTGCCTCACAGATAGCCAAAATACAAACAAATGTCACACATCAGCCCACACTAAAGCTAAACTAAAAGCCCTCACTAAGACACTTCTTATCCCCTTCAGAGTTTCAGAAATTATTGATGATGACCAAGGCCTGCATTTCACTTCTTAAAATACACACCACAGACTTTTGAAGAAGACATTCAATGGAACTCTCACGTCCCTTACTGACCTCATCCTGCAAGTCTCTTAGAGTACAATAATGGTTTATTTAAACAAGTTCAAAATCAATTAAATCAGCCCTGGCACATTTCAGTCATCAGTCAAACATCAGTGGTGAATTGTAAGAGTCTGACTCCATTTGTGATGTCTGAGTACTCATAGCTTTTAAGGTCCATTCCTCCTCCTCCCACTTTTTGTCCCATAACTGAGCAAGCCTATAATAGGGCCCATGAACTTCATCCCTTGGTATCTGCTGGGATGCGAAGACTAGACACACCTGAAGCCTCACCATGGCCCCAACCCAGATCACAATGAAAAACAAAACCAAGTCCTGCTCTCCCCAGAAAGTCACATTATGCAAGTAATAAACCTGTGCATACTCTCTTGTTGTACGTGTGGTCTCATCAGTCTTGATATCCAAACCAACTTAGGAAGGTGGTTGATCTCATCTTTGTTGGGTACAGCCACAGCTATGCATATAACTCCTTTGCTCGTAGACTTCCAAGAGCTCCCCCACTGTCCGCTAAATTGTATAGAAACTATTTATCATAGCCGCAGATTTATCTTTCTAGTCTTATGCTCCACTATTCTCCTTCGTAAATACCACACTTCAAATGTTACTGTTCCCAGAGAACACTTGGTCTTCAATTGCCTCCATTCTCTTTGCTTATGCTATTCTCTCTGACCTGAGTTTTCTCTTCTACCCATCATCTCTCTCTTTGCCTCTTCTTCAAAATCATCTTAAAAGCTGACTCTTTCATGAACCCTTTTTGGATTATCCTGACCAGACAAGATCTCTCCTTACTTTGCACCTCATATCACCTTGTTTGAATCTCTGGTGGTGTTTATCATGTTCTATGCTAGAAAAAGCATAGACATTATCATCATTCACATCTCCTCTAGAGCAGGAGTTAAGAGCTTGGATCCTGAAGGCTCCCCCAACACCCTCCCCAGAAAAAAACAACAGTTCAAATCCCGTATCTGATTCTTACTACCAAGTTGTTCTTGGGCAAGTCATCTATCCTCTCTAAGCCTCAATTTCCTCTTCAAATGAGAATAAATCTTACACGTGAAAAGCTGCACTCCATGAAATGTTAGTTATTATCATTACTTGTCCTCACAACTGAATTAGAAGCAAGTTTATCTCAGAAACTCATTTTTAAAAATCCAATGCAAGGCCTGAAGAAATGATTCATGGGAACTTACTAAAATTTTAAAGCAAATTAACAGGAAGATTAGCACAATTAATTCACTTCTATGAAATCTCACTTAATTCTAAGTATACCCATACAAGGCATCTAAAAAAAGTAAATAAAAGAGAATTCAGGCAAAAATACAGGTTTGTCTTAATAACTGCTTCCTAACTCGTAACTAGCTAAATTTATTTCCCAGATGTTCATCCATACCCCACATTGTCTTTCCCCACCCTCTCTCTCTCTCTCTCTCTCTCACACACACACACACACGCACACACACACATACACACACTCACTCACTCATAACTGGGCTATGGACTTAGCTATCTTCTAAATTGTTATTTTAACAAAGAATAGAAATTCATGGATTTAAAACAGTGACAGGTTAGTTGACAGCTTGGTCCATATTTACTTCTGTTCAAAATCCTGTCCACAGACATTTCATTACTATGTAAAGTTTGATGTGAAACTCTTAAAACATACAGTGAGCTATGATCTATATTTCATCATCTTAATTTAAATAGGCATCAAAAATATTTTTTGAAGTTAGAAAAAAAGAGATTATACCCTCTGATGCAGTAATTCTCCCTCAAGGATCTACCTTAAGGGAAAAATGCAAAAGGTAGAAACACAGGGGGGTACAACGATGCTTATTAGAACAAAGTTAAAACTGCAAGCAATATCCTGTATGTATAAAACATATGATTGTCTACAGTACACCAGAACCAGATGTTAAAATAGTTTTTCATGGTAGTGAAGAATGCTCAAAAAAGTGTAACGAAAAGGTAGGATACATGTGAAATAAAGAGAAGGCCTTTTATCCCGACATTAGCGCTTCTGTTTTCCTTAGTCATAGTGTTACTCATGGTACTTATCCCTTCCTGTACTTCAAAATATGCTACAAAACATGAGTTAATTTAAAAAATTTTTAAAGTGTTTTATAGCCAGTGTTGAAATGGTCTATAAGAATCACCACAGAATGTGTTCAATTGAAAATTAAAGTCCTCCTTGAATACAATGTAATACTGTATTGCAAAATTGAGAGAAACTGTCACAGAGTTACATGTATTTGGAAACTGACCCACCTAATGTTCCAGTCAGTCCAATTCCCCTGTGTAAGGTCACCTTGAAATGTGGGCCATATGGCCGGGCGCGGTGGCTCAAGCCTGTAATCCCAGCACTTTGGGAGGCCGAGACGGGCGGATCACGAGGTCAGGAGATCGAGACCATCCTGGCTAACACAGTGAAACCCCGTCTCTACTAAAAATACAAAAAAAAAAAAAAACTAGCCAGGCGAGGTGGCGGTGCCTGTAGTCCCAGCTCCTCGGGAGGCTGAGGCAGGAGAATGGCGTGAACCCGGGAGGCGGAGCTTGCAGTGAGCTGAGATCTGGACACTGCACTCCAGCCTGGGTGACAGAGCGAGACTCCGTCTCAAAAAAAAAAAAAAAAGAAAAAAAAAAAGAAATGTGGGCCATGGCTCTCTTCGGAGGAAGAAAGTAAAAAGTAATAGAAACAGAACTGACTGCTGGGCATGGTGGCTCACACCTGTAATCCCAGCTCTTTGGGAGGCCAAGGCGGGGGGCGAGTCACTTGAGGTCAGGAGTTCAAGACCAGCCTGGCCAACATGGTGAAATCCCATCTCCACTAAAAATACAAAAATTAGCTGGTGTGGTGGTGTGCGCCTATAATCCCAGGTACTCGGGAGGCTGAGACAGGATAATTACTTGAACCCAGGAGGCAGAGGTTGTAGTGAGCTGAGATTATGCCACCACACTCCAGCCTGGGCAACAGAGCAAGACTCTGTCAAAAAAGAAAAAAAAAAAAAAGAACTGTAAGGGGAAGGGGTAAAATAATCTATAAACTTCCATTTTGTTTTTGTTATTTTTAAAGCCTATCTCGATAACATCCTCGGTCCTTTAAAATGTATTTTTAATATTTACTTTTCACAAAAAGTATTATAGAGGGTCATATCTTAAGCTTCTGCTTTCTTAGACCAAATGGTTCCTTACATTAACCAAGTTAAATTGTGGACCACAAGTAAGTCCTATCATCATAAAATGTCAGCTAAATATAAACTGTATTTCTGTTTCTAAAAACATTTATGTGTAAGTGTATGATATAGTAATCATGATGCTTAATCTTAACCCACACTTTTTTAAAATAATAAAGCAAACCTAATTAATTTCCCATGCAATACCCTGAAAGGTACTCATGCTAGATTCCCCAAATTCACATAAATTATAAGCTTTTTGCAATCTGCAGCATAAATACCACGATGTGAGAAAATTAAGATGTAGTGTGTGTCCTGCATATGTAAAGACAGTAAACTGGCACTTCAGCAGTCGAGCTGGCAGTGTTTGGCTGGTCAGTCCCCTGGTCTTCCAGGGTGATAATGGATTTGCATTGATTTAACTTCTCTGTTTGGTCCAGGCCCTTGGAGGATAGCAGCATGCACCTGGAGTGGGCGTGAGCTAAGAGAACAGTGCAGAGAATGCAAAGCTGACTGTCTCACCTGGTGACTGACTGACTTCATGGTCATGAACTTGGTCTCATTTGTTTAGTTTTCTCACCAGCTGAGCTAACTCACATTTAAGATTGAATTACACAAACCAGCACAGCATTCCAGAGTTTTTATTTTTCTTTTCCAAAGAAATATCACCATAAATTTCTAAAATATTTCCTATTATATCATAGACTCATAAGATTGTTATGAAAAAAATCATTTCAAAAACATTAAATGTTTTCAGGGGGTTTAAACATGGTAATTTTTAACAAACTGAAAGTAAAATCTAGAGCAAACTGAAGCATTCACTCAAAGCAAAAACAATAAAACAAATAATTTCACCAAAGCAATTGCCTGTCTTTATTATAGACATGGGGATTTCAAAGGCCTCAAGGTAGGCAATTAGTAACGCCATCATCTGGTAAAAACAGCACCAGAAGAGGAATCTAGAACCCTAGGATTTGGTCCTGGTCGTCACTGTACAACATAGTAAGTCACAATTACCAGTTACTTCATTTGTAGAATGGAAAGCTGAGCTTGACACTTCTAAGAGGCCTTCCAATTTTGAACTACTAAGAATTTGTATTCTTGTCAAAAATGATATAAATCATATATTAAACATTTTCTTAATTCTAGATTTTGTTAACCCATGACAAAGAGCTGCTAAAATGTTCTAAGGTAAAACAAAATAAAATGAACCTGCCTTTTTGAAACGAAAGTCTCTAAGAGTAACAATGGGAAAATAACTGTACAAAACATCTTCAAGAAGACGTTTTTCCTCATCTAAAAGGTGACAGGATCACCTGGACAATGTAGAAAGTATTTTCTTAAACTAACTATTTCTAGTGCAGCACTGCAAGTATTGGTGAAAGATCTTAAAAATACAGTATCGAGGTAATTTTCATATATTATCTAGAAATATAACTTCCTCCCTTTCCTCTCCTTTACTGTTAAAAATCCTTGCACAAGTGTAAAAGTGAAACCAGAATTTCATCTAATAAATGTCTGTCTTCACTTTATGGTGTTGCTCTGAAAGCTGGATGACTGGATTTCCGAGCAGGAGGAAGCACGTGCAAAATTGTTTTTAACCTTGCAAATCTCATGATGTCTCCTTTAGTGTAGTCTTGGGAGAAAAACTAAAATGATATGAAAGAGTCACAATCTAGAGTTGCAAAGCCTCTAAGGTTCTCAACAAGGTAAAGCCTGTTTTAGGTCAAAGGAAAAGAATCAAACAGAATTCCTAAGGAAACAATCTCAGTTCATCTGAACCTTCTTTTTTTACAGCCACTTTAATGAAAAAGACAGAAGACAAAGATATGTTATTTCTAATTAAATACTGAGATGAGCATAATCCACACTTACTGCCAATAAAGATATTTCTAAAGGATGTATTATTTGTGATTTGCTCATTTATTTCAAACAGCCTTCCTCCCCAGCTCCTACTCTTTTTCCTTTAAAAACTCCTATTCATTTAAAAAATCCTATTCAATGTGCTTCAAAGTCTCCTTATTTTGTTAGAAAAATCTATCAGCTCCTGTACAAATTTGTCTTATAGGTTACCATTGAATCACACCCATAGCAGCCAAACTGCTATTACAAAAACGAATGCTGCAAACAGAATGGATACTATCAAAGGGGGCAGTTATAATTCAGGACCAAATAGCTGTATTATCCTAAAATGTTTGCTACTTTAAATAAAAATTTATGGAATAGTTGAATAGCTTTTTAAATTAAGGGATTTATCAAGTCCTTGAATTTCTAAGTATTTTTTCCAACTTTCTTCAAATGAAACTTGTAAAGGATAAATGAAGGGTGTTTTATGTTGAAAATTTTACATTCAGTAATGAAGAGTATTACCAACTAAAATATTAAAAATGGATACTTGTAGGTTTCTAGAGTCAATACTGCATAATAAGAACAGTATTTAAAACAGACTTGTCTTATTTTTAAATAAAGTGATACTTTTATTTTTCCCATATTCCCTTATACTTATTTAATTTATATAGCCTCTATCTTCCAAGGAACTTAGAATGTTCTGTAGACTTATAGACTTGAGGGTATTAGGGCTGCAAAATATTAATGTTGTCAAATAATAACAATTTTTATCTTAAGAATAAGGTGTTCTTTCTTTTTATTGACTTTTTTATTTCCATATTTTGGAGAACCAGGAAGGAGTGATGTGATGGAAAACAAAGCAGTGGTAATTGGAAAGTCTATACAAAAGAATAAGTAGGGGCATGAAAAAGAAGCAATAAATTATAACTTCAAAGAAGCCATCTACCTAACAGGGATAACTTGGCTTCACTTTATCAGATTCATCATTGCTTCAAGGAGTTGATGAGAAAAGCTAGGCTAATGAATCTACTCCTTTCCTGGTTCTTAAATAAAGCTCCACTTTAAACTGTTAGATTATCATGTGATGAAGAAACAATTCTTCTAAACAGAGGCTCTATCAATATTATAATTTGTTTCCACAATATCAGAAGACTTACCAACTGAAGTCCATCAACAGTTTGCTAAGATAGTGGTCACTATTTTTGACAGATTAGTATCTCATTGTTCTTGTTAAATAATGGCAACCAGACAGTAGGAATTTCTGATGAATATTTAAACTGTTTGATGGAATTTTAAGTGCCAAATATTTAGCTTTTTCTAAGGTAATTATAGGATCTGAAATATAACCCTTAAATAATAAATACTGTATTTCATAAAACAAGCCTGATGGAATTTAAGGAATTACAGCTTCATATTCTGACTATATAATCCAACCTATAAAAAGGAAGAGATTTACTTATTTTTAGCCCTACTTTGAAAATTTCTGAATTTAATTCAAAGAAAGAATCAGCAGATTTCTAGAACCTAAAATACTATCTGATCCTATTTTATTTATAAAAATAAGAAAATGTAGATTTTATTTCAAACACAAAGCATTGAAGGACATAACCAGTTCAAAGGAAAAGCAGGCCCTAAGACTTACTGATGCACGTTTACCTAATACTTTCAGTTAAGCAATAATGGCCACATTTAAATCACTCGATAAAAGAGCTTGAAGATTGATTAATAGAATTTACTTTTCAGCTTAAATGGCAGATAATAAACTGACAAAAAACAAAAGCCTTGTATATTATGGATGGTATCAATTAATGATTGCCTTTATTTACACCTGTGATTTATTCTTCACGAAGGTGTACATACTTACATCATGAGGAGCTTAGCTAAAATCAAAATATCCTCAAATTCTTAAAACACTGAACTGAAGAACCTATAAATACTTGAGACATTTGTTGACAGATGTAGGCATTTATCTGTGGTTATTTCCTCAAGTTCATATTCAACCATGTCAACTTTTTCAACATATTAGCTGGGTCTCTGATAAACTAAAGACCATTTATGTTCCACTTTAAATGTTTTTTAAAAAATATCCTCAAGAAAATCTAAGTTTCAATTTACATTATGACATTGAGAAATACTTTTTAAATTTATATTTTATATCTTTTATTTCAGAATAGTCTATCTTTAAGACATTTTATCTTCATATTTATTTGCATATTTGTTTCAAATTCTGCTCTAAAAATCCACAGAACAATTTCAAACAGTTTTATTAAGTAAATATTATTTTTCTAGACCAACAATAACTTCATTAGCCTTGAAAAAGCCCCAAACTGGGAACTGTTTATTGTCCAGAACGCTTAGCTTTAACCAATTCATTATGCTCTTACAAAACTGTTTCATAAATAGCATTAACTTTGGGACCATATAGTCACATGAATACTCAAACTCTCCATTTAAATACTAAAAGGATCCACCATCTCAAAACGATCTCCCAAATCATTTATATTAGACATTGCTACAGTTTGATTCTCAGCTAAGTAATAACTATCATCGGAACCAAGGCCATTGAATACCCTGCCCTTAATCCTTTTTTCAAAGCAAACTTGCACACACCATAATTCTTTTAAGAATCTTTTATTTTTCTTTTTAACAATTCAGTCTGTTGGATCTCGATGCAGTTTATTTTTTAAAAAATCAGTACATTTTCATATAAACTGCAATCAAAAAAGTAATTTACTTTGTTATAGAAGTTATGAAGTTGCAAGTTATTTTTTGTAATATGCAGAAGAGTAAAATGTAAGCATGCTCTTGGATGCAGGTGCTCCTGTGTACTATGGAGTTATTTTGAAGAGCTTGCTAACGTCTGCAGGCAGTTTATGGGATGCAATTATTTTCTCCACAACTTAGGTACATGAGAATAAAACTGATATTTATGAATAAAGTATTTTTCTCGAAAAAGTTGAGGCAGCTTTTGTTGAATGTTATCTGTGTGGGTACACTTGCTACACCTTGAACTGTACTGAGAGGGAGACAGACAGCAAGAAGTCCATGTTCATGCTGAAACCTGAAAAATCCCTCCACACGTGTTGAAGAGTTCCAGGAAAAAGAAGAGGGTAAAACACTATACACAGTTGTTCATCGTCTTACATTAACAGAACACACCAAGAAACTTTACATAACAAGGAAGCAAAATCCCTTCACTGCTTTTAGTCAAAGTCAGTGGTGTCTATAGCGGAGGATAAAGGTGGAGCAAGCCTAGTAGGGATAAAGCTTAAGTCTACACCTCATGCAGAGTTGTCCTTGGTCTGTCCTCTAATATTTCTCAGACATCCGAGTTAGAACTGAGGTTTGTTAACCTGGGATCCGCATTGATTTCATATCTGTAATGATACCCTTCCATGTGATCCCTGCAGGCATCTCTGATGTTATGCATCCACTTTTTTATCCCCTTGCGGTTCAAATACAAAACCAGGAGGAAAATAGCGCCTATCAGGGCTAAAACAATACCCAGGAAGACATAAGAGGTTTGCAGGGATGGGGGAAGAATCGGGTCACAGTCCAGGTCGGCACTGTTGAGTTCCAAGAGGACCCGATTCCTCATTTTTTCCGGAAAAGCACAGGTGAGCCGGTCTTTGCCCTGCACCACCTCTGTTTGCTTGAGCCAGGTCATCATGTCTGCCATGTGGCAGTCGCAAACCCAGGGATTGCTGTCCAGGAAGACCCTAACGTGGGGTAGACCTTGCAACTCAGCCAGGGTGCCATTGTGAAGGACCTTGAGGGCATTGTCCTCCAGGTGGAGGCTTTCTAGATGTGTCAGGTTGCGGAAGGACACGTATGTCAGGCTCACCAGCGAATTGTTACTTAAGTCCAGGTACCTGAGGCTGGGCAGTTGGGCCAGCACATCCCGCGGCAGGTAAATGAAGTGGTTGCTGGCCAGCTCCAGGCGGTGGAGCCCCTGCAGTGCACCGCCCGCCACCAGGGCCGCCGCCACCATGCCCTCGAAGCTCCGGTTCTGCCGCTTATCATCAGGGGGCACGATGTGGTTCAAGATCAGTTCCACAAGGGGACTGGGGGCCGAGATGCTGGCATTGCTGCCCGAGAAAGCGAAGGGGCTGAGGTAGGCCAGTGGGTTGTGGCTGAGATCGAGCTGGCGCAGGCTGGGCAGATGCTCGAAGGCGCCCGCCCGCACCTCGTCCAGGCGGCTGCCGCTGAGGTTGAGCGCAGCCAGCTCAGCCAGCGGCGGCCGGCGGGCGAAGGCGCCGGCAGGGAGCACGGCCAGCTGGTTGCCGGTAAGGAAAAGGTTGCGCACGTAGGGGGGCAGGTCCGTGGGCACCTCCGTCAGATTGCGGTTAACGCACTTGACTGTGCGCGCCGCCTCGGAACACTCGCAGAGCGCGGGACACTGGTCGGGCAGCGGGGGCTGGGCGGACGCGGCGGAAGCCAGGTACGGCGCCGAGGAGAAGGAGGATGCCGAGGAGGTGGGAGAAGACGAGGAGACCCAGCCCAGGAGAACCAGCGCCAGTCGCGCCAGCCGCAGCCGCCCGTCCCCGGCGGCGGGGCCCCGGGAGCACCCCCCAGGCATCACGGCTAGCGTATCCCCGGAGCTGGGCTGGGATGGCGCCCGCTCCGAAGCCTCGGGGGGCTGGGCCCAGAGGGTGCGAGCCGGCGGAAGCGTCTGGAAAAAACTTTCCTCTCGTGGAAGCCAGGGAGTGGCGCCGCAGCCGGAACTTGGCTAACCCCCTCGCCACCGGGCGCTTCCCTCCGGGGCCGATTCCCCCGCCCCTTCCCTCCAGAAAGTACGCACGGCGGGTCGGGACGCTCGGCCCCGCGATCCTGCTCCCGCTCCTCTTCCTGCCGCCGCCCCGGTGGCACCTCCTGGCCTCTTGTTGGCGCCCCTCGCTGGCTCCTCTGAGGGACCTGGGACAAGCAGAAGAGAGGCGTGAGCAGCGGTGGCTGTCGCGGCTTCCGGAGTGCAAAAACCGGCCTTTTCGAGTCTAGTCGTCACCACTTTGTCCCAGAGAGACACCAGTCTCTCCCTCCGAAAGCCCGCCCCGGCCTCGCCTCCACAACCCCTCCGGTCACGCTTACTCGGGAGGGGGACGCGCATCCGACACCCAGAGCGCAAAGTCTTCCCTCTCCCCTGACCCACACTAAATAAACCCAAGCGGCCTCCCGCCCTCCGCTTTTCCCGAGGAGACTCGTCTCCCCGCGTCTAACTTCTTGCTTAATCCCCAATTCCTTCCCTACCAAACTTCTCCCTTTCCAGGTTCCTTCCCGCACCGCCTCCGCGGAAGGTCGGCCTCTGGGTGTCTCCGCCCCCGCCCGGACCTCTCTTCCCGGTCCCGGTTAGGATGCGAGGGAAGTTTCAGCTTACAGGACTTTTTGATCTCTTCTTGTACCTTCTGGCATTAGCAGGCAGTGGAGCTACAACTGTCGCCCCCCAGCCCGCGTCCCGCCGGCCCCTGGGATCCCAAAGGGGTTCAAGTCATCTCCAAAGAGGTGGGGAGAGTCTGGGAACAAAGCAGCAGTGGGACTCGGGGTAGAGTGGCAACCCGAACCAACGCTACTCTCCACCCGAGTATGGGGAGGGGCCCCAATGACGCCTGCCGGGTCTCTCCCAGGCCGCGGGCTCCCACTGCTCACCTCCGCGCCCGCCGCCTCCAGAACCAACTCAGTTCCACCAGAGTAGCAACGACTTCCCGGCTGCGCGCTGCGGGCGCCGACTCTCCTGGCACCCCAGCCCCTGGCCCAACCTCCCAACCTCCGCAGCTGGGAAAAACCAACCCGGGGGGCGGGGGAGGGCCAGGACTGACGGGGAGACTCCCGCCATGCGGCCAACCTCGGCAGTCGTAGGTAGGGGGATTTAAGAAGAGAGACTAGGGGAGCTGGGCTGCGCGCTTCCTCCTGGTGGAAATTAACGAGGAATGTGCCCAAAAAGGTGAGGGAATCCCGTTCTCTCCCCCCTCCCCGACATCCTTGGGTGGTTCCTCATTTTGCATACTGTATTTACCTTGGACAGGAGCAAAACCGCTGGTGAATCTCGTGGAATTCACCCTGATTCAGGCACCTTTGGCAGTGACGAGATAGATTTAGGCATGACAGAGCAGCGTGAAGCAGCACCAGAAAGAAATGAGCTGAAAATCTACAGCGGCAGCAGCAAAGGCACTGCAGGTTGTATGAAAGCTTCAGAAACTCTCCCCATCAAAGTGGTACCTGAGGCCGTAAACTTCAGATTTAGGTGTAATTAATGCCTTCCCGCCTGTTCCCCTCACCCCGCCCCCTCCCTTCTTGGGTAGTGATGGAATTTGTGAAGAGAGCGCGCCAACTTTAAGAGAGAGAGAGAAAGATTAGTGGAGAGGAGGTTCATTCCTGATTCATTAGCTTTTCTCTTACCAAAATTAAAAGCAGATGGAAGAGAAAGGCAGCCGAAGGCATCCCAGAAACAAAAGGCAAATAGCAAAGACTTGAGTCACCCGGAAAGCGGACCTGCCCCTCTCCCCAGATGTAGCACCATGTGTCAAGTCACTTCTGCGGGGAAAGCTCCAAGGGTGGGGAGTAGGGGTTGCAGGAGCTGACCTGGGAGGGAAGTTTGGTTTCAAAGTCGATTGTCCCAGGGGGGGCATCTGGCAGGTGGTGATGGAGAGGATGGGGTTGGAGAGAGGGACAGATTGAATGACTGGTTACAGTAAGGCTCTGTTATTATACCAGACAGGTTTTGGGTTCTGAAAGCCCTATCGTTGCTCTAACTCCATATCCCTTTGTCCCAATTAAATAATTTCCCCGAAGGGATAAGAAGGTGCTGGTTATTCCAGGCTTCTTCATTTTAGAGAGAAAATGGCAATTAGGGAAAACATGGTTCGGAAATTTAAGACCTGGTCGTATAAAAAAGATCAAATAAGGATGCTGAGGCTTGTGCCTGGGACATGTGCCTTTAGTGTAAGAAAGACCCCAATTCTGGAATGGATGCCTGATTACTTTTATAGAAAGAGTCAGCAAAGCCGACAGCAAAAATGGCTCAGACAAAAGCTGAAAACACTGGAAACTGCAGAGATTTGTGCACAAAAGCTGGTTTCATTAATTTGCATCTTCAGCACGTTTATCTCCATCTCTTTTCTTATTTTTAAAAGTGTTTTGCAACATGAATGTAAAACACTTTGAAAAAGAATCTCTAAAGCTGTAGTCATGTTCTGTATCCGGATTGTGGTGGTGGTTACATAAACCTATACAACGTGTTAAAACTCACAGAACTTTGTAAACCAAAAGAGTCAATTTTACTGTGTGATAAGTTTAAAAATAAAATTAATTACTCATTGGAAAAAACCTGTAATAATGCTCTGGCATGATATTAACTCTGGTCCTGATGTGAAGACCAACTGCTTTGTTAGGAGAGTGAGATACACTTTAGAATTTAGAAACATAATATATGTATTTTCATCTGATCCTCAAGACAACTCAGAGGCAAGATAAATATTGTTAGTATTATCGCTTGTTGCTATTATTGTTGTTGTTCTGTTGTACAAATGAAAAACCTGGGGCTTTAAGTTAGCTTGACTGAGTGTCTTCCACTTGCCAAGCCCTGTGCTGTTCACTTCACAGATATTATCTCATTGACTCTTCACATCAGTACTCAAGTTAGGTCCTCTCACTCCAGTTTTACAGACAAGAAAATTGACGCAAAAATAAATTACATAACTTGTTCAAATGAGTGATGGAGGTGGGAACCAGGCCCAGATTTGCCTGCCTCCCATATAGTACATCCCACATTCTGCCTCTAGGCAAGATTAAGGAGTTTGTGCAAAGTTCTACTCTGTTCCACTTAGGCAGAACGTACACCTCACCTCTTGTTCCCTTTTTACTTCTTCTGCCTCCACCTTCATGCAGCTGGCAATTGCTTATGGCTGCTGAATAGGGACCCAGAACCTTAGGGTCATTTCTAGCTGTGACACTTGCCTGCTGTGTGTCTTCTATAATAGGACCACTAATGACATTTGAAGATATTTCCATGAAAATTGAGATAAATATGTAATGTACTTAGCAAAATCACCTGTTTTGATTGTTCTTTCCTAAATTACCCCCCTCATGTTATTTATTGTAATCCACTATATCTCTGTAACTGTGTTAGTAATAGGAATACAAGGATAAATTTTAAATTCTCTTTAAGGTAGAATTGCCAGATTTAACAAATAAAAATACAGGACACTCAGTTAAACTTTAATTTCAGATAAACAATGAGTACTTTTTAAGTATGTCCCATGTAATATTTGGAAACTACACCCAAAATGTTGTTGCTTACAGTTGAAATTCAACTTTAATTGAGTATCCTGTATTTGATCTGGCAATACAGCGGTTGATAATGGTAGGAGAAAGAAATAGACACAGAAACAAAAGCTCTCAATGCAGAATTGAGTATGGTTTGGTGTGTGTATCTTTCCAGTCAATGCCCTCTCTCTTTGTAAATATTTCGATTCTGTTTCTGCTATTTTTTATGTGAATGGGATCATAGTATATGAATTATTCACATTTTTTCTTTTTAAAAAGCAACCATCTATCTTTCTGTGTGCATACATATAGGTATGCTTCTCCTTTTTTAAAGACTGAAATATTTCAAACTGTAGATTGTTGTACCACAATTTATTTAACAGCCTTATTGAAAGACATTTAGATCAGTAACTACTTTTTGGAGAAGTTTCCTTCAAGTGAGAAAAGCTTACTAGGATCAGTTCTATTTTGATTGTCTTAAGCATTTAATTATCCCAAATTATCATACTGACTTTACTCCTGACAGCTTGAAAATTTTTTGTGCATGATGCTATTTACATACTCTAAGGCAGGGCAGAGGATTGCAGAGCACATTTTTCCCAATTTATTCTTCTGTTCCACAGTGAAATAAAGGAAGGATCTGAATGTCCCGACAGATAAGAACCAATTTAGTGTATTTCAAGAGGTCACTTTGTAGCCTCCAGGAAATGTTTCTACACTATCATTTATTTAGAAGACTGTTTCTACAGGGACCATTTTTCTTCTAATGACCCAGAGGAAAGTCATTAGTAAATTATTGAAATATTGCTTCTAAATCCGGATTAGGCAAGGAATAAGATAGGTATAAAAAGAATGGTGAGTGGTTATGACCACCCTTATGGTAACTAGCAGAGAGAAGCCATGTGGTCCAGCATGGACAAACACCAAGATTATTTAAGACTAGTTCATTTTGATCTCTGTCACAAATTAGCAAAGGAATTGAATACATGTGAACACTGTCAAATCTGAAAAGTAACTAAAACAAAGTCAAGGGTTGGTGAACAACAAGCACATATGTCAAAAAACCATGAACCAACACTTAAAACTGAAACCATCAACTTGAGGGTCAATTTGACCAAAAAAAAAAATACACATGTATATATGTATATTCATGAGGAAATAATTTTTTAAAATTGTCAGTGATTAAAAAGAAAGCTTCAAATCACTTTAGAAGGAATGGACTTCTTTTCTGAGATGTATAAACTGAATTAAGTAAAATATAAACTAGAGAATGGGTCAAAAGGAATGTATTTGTCTCATCAGTCAGTACAGTAGGTGCTACGGCTAGTAAAAGAAAAATATAGCCCTCTATATCTGTGGGTTCCATATCCCTGGATTCAACCAACCACAGATGGAAAATAAAAGAAAAAAAAATGGGTGATTACCTCTGAACCAAACATGTATAGACTTTTAAAAAAATTATCATTATTTCGTAAGCAATACAGCAGGGCGCGGTGGCTCACGCCTGTAATCCCAGTACTGTCGGAGGCCAAGGTGGGTAAATCACTTGAGATCAGGAGTTTGAGACCAGCCTAGCCAACATGGTGAAACCCTGTCTCTACTAAAAATACAAAAATTAACTGGGTGTGGTGGCACACACCTGTAATCCCAGCTACTGGGGAGTCAGAGGCAAGAGAATCACTTGAACCTGGGAGGCGGAGATTGCAGTGAGCTGAGATCGCGCCACTACACTCCAGACTGGATGACAGAGGAAGACTCCATCTCAAAAACAAAACAACAAAAAAATACAGCATAAAAACTATTTACATAGCATTTACATTGTATTGGGTATTATAAGCAACCTAGATATGATTTAAAGTATATAGGAGGATGTGCATAGGTTATATGCAAATACTATGCCATTTAACTTAAGAAACTTGAATATCCATGGATTTTGGTATCCACAAGGATCCTGGAAGCAACTGCCTGAGGATAACAAGGGATGATTGTATATAGTAATGTCCAGACTCTCCAAATAGTCACTATTACAGGATCACTTGACTGTAATTCAATGAATGCTTTTTTAAGACCCCACTATATACTGTCCACCTATTTGATGCACTTGAAATACAAGGATATATAGGATAAAAATCCCTGCCCTTGGATAACTTGCAGTCTAATGGGAAAGCAAATAGTTACAAAACATATGGTAAGTGCAAATATGGGAAGGGGTGGGGAGACTGTCAGAAGGTTTTACTAGGGTGGAAATGCCTGAGTTGCATTTTGAAGCACAATCGGCCTATATCTTCAGCTTCTGCCCCATGTATTCAATCAGCTGGGGATTGAAAATATACAGAAAAACAAACAGGAAAAAATAACGCTACAAGAGTAAAAAATAACACAAATGAAAAATACAGTAAAACAACTATTTACATAGCATTTACATTATATTGGATGTGATAATCTAGAGATGAATTGAAGTCTGTGGGAGGATGCATGTAGGTTATAAACAAATAGTATGCCATTTTATATCAGAAACTTTAGCATCTGTGGGGTTTGGTATCCACAGGGCTCTTGAAACCAATCCCCATGCATACTGAAGCAAGACTATGTTAGTAAGAACTTGACAAACAAAAGATCGGCAAGTTGGTGAAAAACTTGAGAATTTACTCAGTTCTAGAGACTACACAAAGCAGAGCACAGCACACATTGACACATTGGAGGGAGTGGTACAAGGTGAGATTTGAAATATGGTGGGATCAGATTGCTGACCTCCAGTCTAAAAGGTTTGTATTATCCCGGCCTGGCATGCTAGCTCACACCTGTAATCTCAGCACTTTGGGAGGCGGAGGTGGGTGTATCAGCTGAGGTCAGGAGTTCAGACCAACATGGTGAAACCCCATCTCTACTAAAAATACAAAAATTAGCCAGGCATGGTGGCAGGCACCTGTAATCCCAGCTACTTGGGAGGCTGAGATAGGCGAATCACTTGAACCCGGGAGGTGGAGGTTGCGGTGAGCTGAGATCCCGCCATTGCATTCCAGCCTTGGCAACAAGAGCGAAACTCCATCTCTAAATAAATAAATAAATAAATAAATAAATAAATAAATAAATACAAATAAAAGGTTTGTATTATCCTGTAGTAGTGGGGAGCCAATGGAAGTTTTCAGCAGACGAATGACATGATCACAAGTGCATTTTAGAAACATCACATTTGCTATCTGTTTAAAAGGTAAATTGTAGACAAAGAAGACAAAACAGAGAGAAAAGTTGGGTGGTTCAAGTGAGGGATGACAAAGAGCCAAACTAAAGTAGAAGGAAAAGATTGGCAAGGCAACAACAGATTATATAGACCAGTAGTTATTATATAGACCATAAGATTACATAGAACAGCGGTTCCCAACAGAGTGACATTGCCCCCAGTGCCGTTAAAATATTTTTTTGAAAAGAAAGCATTGGTTTTTAAAAAGTTTGAAAACAACCTATAAAAATCTTTAAGATAATCTACAAATCTTAGTGATTTATTCACTTTGAAGGTAACAATACATACATTTATAATTCTAAATGTAAGATTACAGATAACTTCTGTATTTTAAATAATGACCAAGAGAAATTTTAATTTATCCCCAGTGTGACTAGATAAAAATCTAAAGTTCTCAGCCTAGAAACAACTTCATTTTACATTTAAGCTCCAAATACTTATAGTATGGTTTTATTATACATTGAATTTTCCAGGAACACTTAACACTGTAAGAAAAGAATATATAGTGTTTTGTTTGGAACTTTACCAAAATTTTATCTCTGGTAACCATGCCACTCATTCTACTCAGATCATCAATATAGTATCAGTTTGCATTTGTAGTTGTTACATTTGCAGTGATTCTTATTTCAAAATATCCAATATTTTTTAAAAAATTATTTCAACATTCATTTGAATATTGGTCTAACCTCTCTTAAATCCTAGCTTATTTATAAGTAGGCAGAAGAATATCACCACTTCATTGGGTTTCCTATCGGAGTTATGCCCAAGTATTTATGTGTAGTGCTATACATTAAATAATATTCTTCCTTTATTTATCATTTAATATTCTCATTGATATAGTGTGTACTTTTAAGATTATGTATCAAGATGCATTTTGTAAAATAAAAAAGGCTTTATACAATATTTGTTTTGAAGAGGAAACATTGGTTTTTTGAAAGTTTGAAAACAACCTGTATAAATTTTTAAGAGAATCTACAAGTCTTGGTGATTTATTCACTATGAAGGTAAGACTACAGACATAATTCTAAGTAGCATAACATCACAGAAAACTTATTTAAAATTTTTTTCTCTTTTGAATTTAATATTTCAGATATATGGTATTTAGTCAGCTTCTATATTTTAAGTAATGACCAAAAGAAATTCTAATAATTCTTAAAGAGTCAAGTTTGATTATGATGAAGTGAAAAAATACCTAGAGAAAGAATAGAATAAGACACTTATCTGTTTCAATCTTGTTTGATTGAAATTATTATCTTTTAAAAGGAAGTTATGATAAATATTTAAATTAGCAATGTTACCTAATATCCTTTTTTAATGTACATTATTTCCACTTTGGAGGTGACATGGAAGATGTTTGCAGGGATTCTTGTCAAAATGTTATTGCCCAAGATGGGTTCTCAGCCAAGACTGGAATTCAGTCAAGAAATGGGAGCATTTGCAATTGTAGCCACCATCCAAATTCAATTAATTTCAATTAAATTTAACACAGTTCAATAAATGTTTATTAATGTGCTTTTCTGTAGTACTCACTTTGTCTTCCAAACAAGGCTACCTCCAAAGCCAGCAATTTCCCTTAAAAAAATTTGCAATACTGGCACATTGATAGGCAATCTATTGCATGTCCATGGCAGAGGTTCAGCAGATAGAGTTAGGCCAAAGTTTGGGTACATGACCCAGGCTTCTCTCTTTTATAAGTCCTACCGGGTGAGTTAAAATACAGAGGTCAATAAGATGGCTCTGAGCACTGTTTGGAATGTTCAAATACAAAATTGAGTATCAAATTTAGTTTATATCCCCATATGAAAGCTAAGGAAGAGAGTACTAGAGATGTTATGTACTTTGAAATAGAAATGTATCATATTACCTTGGAGTGAAAAAAAGGAAGTTAAGGAGCTTAACTAGGGAGATAAAGTCAAGCCAGTGTCAAACCATATGGCCTGAACAGTGTGTGTAGTGATAGGATAAAGGAGGTGGGTGCAGGGCCCACACCAAAGGATGCCCATACTGAACTTCAATAGAAGCCCAGTAGAGAAATGTGTGACATCAGGCGATACTTTAACCCCCAAAATATTGATGTGGGTGACATTTACAAAGGGGTGAGATTCAAAATGGTTTGCAACCAGTATGGTACAAAAACTGATCAGTGTTCAATAATCAGAGGCTGCCACATGTAAACAACTAATAGAGCTTTGTTGTTGCAGACTGCCTGAATACAAGCCCTGCATCTTCTTAAGAAAACTAAAGACACTTCAAGGTTTCTGATAATCTCCACAACCACCCTCCAGAGTATGTGCTATCATTCAAAACTTGTTCCATAACTTCCAAACTTCATCCTAAGGAATGGAAGCTTCTTTAAAATAGGAAAATTACTGATAGCTATATAAACTGAGTTTATTCATTATTTATTACATAAATATTTTTGGAGTATGTGATGAGTGCTTCTAGGCACTGTTCTGAGAACTGAGGAAGCAGTGGTGAAGAAGACAGACCTGGGCTCTATTTTCATGAAATGTGTTGTTCCCACTACTTTGTTAAATCAACTAACTCCAGTGTGAAAATCTAGATTTCTTTTTTAATTGAATTGACATATTTTATTATTAAATACAGCAAACACATACTCAACAATACAGAACAGCATAAAAACCTGTGCACCTATTACTCAGCCTTATAAATCCTAACATTAGGTTTCTTTTTTAATGTTCTTTTGCATATAATTAAAGTGTACCATTGGATAATTATGTATACACCCTTGAAACCATCATTACTATCAAGAAAATGAACACATTCATTATTCTCAAAAGTTTTCTCATGTCCTTTTGTAATCCACCTATTCACATGCCACCCTTAAACCATCGCATCCTCAGGCAACAATTTAATTTCTGTCACTACAGACTAATTTGAATTTTCTAGATTTCATATAAATGGAATCATAAAGTTGGTGCTCTTTTAATTTGGCTTCTTTCATTGTGCATAACTAATGTGAGATTCATCCATGTTATTGTAAGTATCAATAATTCATTCCTTTTTGTTTTTTTATGAGTAGTATTCCATAGTATGGATATAAAACAGTTCTGTTCCAAATGGCTCTGACCTCCCTCCTAAGACCCGTGAAATAGCCTAAACATACTATTTTGTTGGCAACAGGTTAAGCACAAGAGCAAGCAAACGTAAATCATGTAAATCCTGTTTAATATACTGCTTGCCTAACATCTGCCATTATGCTATAAACCAAAGCAAATCACGTACTAAAGCCACGGGGCATAGAATTACACCCCAAACAAAGTGAAAGGGCCCTGCAAAGTGGCATGGCAAAAGACTTGTGTAAAGGAAGGTCTGAAGAAATGGGGCTATTGATACAATCTACCAGGAACTGACATACCACCATTTCTTTAAATACCCCCCAAGAGGATGTTTTCAGTCTTGTGCTATTACAAACAATGCAGCAATGACTGAGTACATTGTCATCTTCCACACAGGCCAGTATATCTGTAGGATAAATCTTTAGAAGCGAAATTCTTGGTTAAAGGATATAGGTTTTTGTAATTGTGATAGGCGTTGCCAAAGCACTGTTCAGACATAATTGATGGTAACGATTTATATTTCCACCAACAATGTTGGGACTATGTTATCATTAAAATTTTTTTTTCCAGTCTTACATGTGAAATGTAATCTTTGTATGGCTCTGATTTGTATTTTTCTTGTTAAAAATAAGATTGACAATCTTTTTATGTTTAAAAGCCATTTACATTTCCTTTTTAGAATCCATCTGTTCAGATCTTTTGCTCATTTTGTTTCACTGAAGGGTTTTGTTTCTTTTTGCCTCTGTTTTTTTGTCCTTTTTTTTTTTTTAAAGAGATGGGAGTCTCACTATGTTGCCCAGGCTGAAGTGCAGTGGCCATTCACAGGTGTGATCATAGCACACAACTCCTGAGCTGAAGTGATCCTTCTGCCTCAGCCTCCAGAGTATCCGGTGCTACAGACACATGCCACTGTGTCTAGCTTAGTGGGTTTTTTTTCCTTTTCCCAATAGATTTGTATAAATTAGGGAAACTAGTACCTTATTAAATTAGTTACAAATATTTCTTCATTTGTTTAATGCCTTTGGTCCTGGAAGTTTTTCATCATAGTTTTTCATTTTAATAGAGTCGAATTTATCATTCATTTATGGCTTCTGGGTTTTGTGTCATAAGAAGGCCTTCATTTCAAAATTATAACATTTCATTTTTTACATTTTTTATCATCTGGATGTATTTTTTCAGCACCTGTTGAACTCTAGTATCTCTTCTTTTTCTTCTTGTTTTATAGAGATTTTTGCTATAAATATTTTCTTTTAAAAATTTTAGGTCAGAATACACGATTACTATTTTCATCTGCTTTAATGCAACATTTTTTGGTGGTTTTTTGGTCTGGCATTTGCTTTTCCCATTTTTGGCTTGCTTTCTTTTGGTTACTCATCTTTCAGACAGGTAAGATTTTTCCTTAAACAGCAATTTGTTGAAGGTTCACAAAGTGAAGGTGATCTTGGCCATGTTCCAAGAAATTAAAATTTTCCTTAGAATCCAGGATGTTGTGTATGAGCCACTTTAACCTCTATGCTTCACCAACAGAAGGAAATAATCAAGTGTGGAAGTTTTCACAATGCGAAGCTTCTCTTCCCCTCTTCTGCCACGAAGACTGACTACTTCTTGCAAGTATGACTGATCTGTGAGAGTCCTGATTTAGCCTTGACTCCTCTGATTCACAGAACCAACCCAGTCTCAGGGAAGCATCTGCCAGTAGCCCTTGCATCCTGTGCTAAATACAAGATTGATCTTTTCCACCTCAAAGTATGTATTTCACTTTCCAAAAAATGTGCTTTCTGACACTTTTTTTGAAATCTACATCTACAGTGTGTCTTCTTTCTTCTTTCATGCTCAATCCCACTGCTTGTAGGAGCCATTTCCCCTATTGTGTTATTTGGGGATTTAACTCTGTCATTGTTCCACTAAAAATGAGTCTGCACTTTTGGTTTCTTATTTTTCTTGTTCTTTTTGATGATTTTTGGTGAAAGAAAAGGGAGAAAGCAGACTTATTACCATTATTTTCAAATGGGAATTTTCTCTGGAGTTGTGAGGGGATAAATGCATGGCACAAAAAGATAAATAGAGTAAAGTTTATTAGGTATTAGCATAGAGTGCATATATTCCAAATTACTATTTAAAAAAAGAACCACTGCATAACAAAGGGTAAAAATAAATTAATTAATTAAAAAGAAATCACAAAAGGAGAACCAAACCAAAAGGGTTTTAAAGAGTCAAAAACAGAATGAACCCTATCAGTTATGGTATTAAGTGAAATAGTGTAAACTCCCTATCAATAATAGATTCATAGACTGAGTCATAAAACAAACTATATACTGTTTATAAAAATGATTGACAGATTAAAAAACAGATTTAAAAGCCCTGGTAAAAATGCATCAAATAGTGCAAACAACAAAAAAATGTAGGGAGCAAATTATTAATATCAGACATAAAGGAAAGAAACAAAAAGGGTAATTTTATCAAGAAAATGACAGTATAATTCACAATGAAGAAAATATAAAGTTTTATGCAATGAATAACAAAAATACGTAAAAAAAAATACAAGAATTATGAAGAGAACATTTATAGTAGAGACTTTTAGATGCTCTTTGATAGAATCTTTGATAGATTATGCAAATAAAAAATAAATAAGATAATGAATAATCATAATATAATTCAGGTTATAATTACATTATGTATGTATACATCATACTCTCATTTTCTAGTGCTCATTAAATAAATTCAAAATATGATTCTCTATTAGGCAATACTGAACTTAAATAAATTTCAAAAAGCAGAAATGAAATAGCTCACATTTTCTTACCACAATAAAATAAAGTCAGAATTAATAATAAAAGGTTTACCCTTTGGAAATAAAAAATGTAATTTTCAATAAAATATAGGAAATTTTAGAATTGTAGACAAGTTGGAAATATGAGAAAAATATCTTTCAAGAATTGTGGGCTGAGTGCAATGGCTCACTCCTGTAATCCCAGCACTGTCAGAGGCTGAGGTGGACAGATCACTTGAGGACACGAGTTCGAGACCAGCCTGGCCAATATGACGAAACCCCATCTCTACTCAAAATACAAAAAATTAGCTGGGCATCGTGGTGCGCAACTGTAATCCCAGCTACTCGGGAGGCTGAGGCAGGAGAATCACTTGAACCCTGGAGGTGGAGGTTGCAGTGAGCTGAGATGGTACCACTGCACTCCAGCCTGGGCAACAGAGCAATATTCTGTCTTGGAAAAAAAAAAAAAAGAAGAAGAAGAAGAAGAATTCTGAAACTTAGCCAGAGCAACATTATGTAGCATTTAAGAGCAAGTTCTAGAGCCAAAAAAGTTTGATTTATATCCTGGTTATACTGCTTTGAAGCTTGGGCGGACATTTTAAGTGCTCTGTGCCCTTATATGAAAATGGGAATAGAATAGTACAAACGTTATAGGTCTGTTTTGAAGACTCTCTGACTCATTATGAGAACTTTATAAATGCTATCCATTATTGCTAGGAAAAAAAAAAACTCCTTTTTTTGAGACAGCATCTCACTCTGTTGCCCAGGCTGGAGTTCAGTGGCATGATTACAGCTTGCTGCAGCCTCAACCTCCCAGGCTCAATAATGCTCCCACCTCAGCCTCCTAGGAAGCTGGGACTACAGGTGTGTGCTACCCCTGGCTAATATTTTTTATTTTTTGTAGAAACAGGGTCTTGCCATGTTGCCCAGGCAAGCCCAGTCTCAGACTCCTGGGCTTAAGCAATCCTCCCACCTCAGCCTCCCATAGTGCTGGGATTACAGGTGTGAACCACCACACCTAGTCAAAACTCATTTTTAACTGGTTTTGTCATAATATAATGAAAATAAGTTATTTAAACACCAAACTCTCAAATTAGGTAAACAACAAGAAAATCTAAGGACAATCAAAGATTTAATAAATTAAAAAGCACACATTAAAAGATTTTAAACAATGACATCATTAACAAATCCGAAAGATGATTGGTAAATGTATACAAATCTTTCTTAAATGAAAGCTCTATCATCTTGTAAGATAATAGAGCAAAAACACATTAAGAATGAGGAAAGGGATATAACCAAAGAAATGAAATAAAAATTTCAAATAATAAGAAACTACTATGCCATAACTTTGGAAACACAAATATTAACAATTCCTAGAAATACTTAAATTAGGAAAACTAGCACAAGAAAAGGTAGAAAAATAATGGAAAAAATATTAAAAAGCTTTCAAATAGCTATCCCCAAAATAGTGCCAAGCCCTTACAGTTTTATTGATGACTTATATCAAACTTCAAAGAACAGATTTATTACCCATTTATACTGTTTAAGATAGTTCATGACATTGAAAAAGAAGAAAAATATTCTAATTTACTGTAAAAGACAAGCAAATCCTGTGAGAAGAGACAAACTTGGATGGCCTTTGAGGCTAATTTCCTCCTCTATTTGATGGTTTAGCAGGTCACAGTCAGTTGAAGAGAAAACAGACCATAACAGCTTGTGAGCTCTGAAAATCCCACGCCCATCTTTCTAACAAGGCCACTTTCCAGATTAGAGAGCTCCAATGTTGCATAGTACCCCCTCCTGTCCTGATAAATATGTTCAACCTAATGAGACAGGACCCTTCCCCATAGCAAAAGTGGCCATAGGGCATGCCTTCTGGCCTAAACTATGGGATGAGAAATTACAAGATTTTGTGCATTCTGCTGCTTCTCTACTTGTGAATTCTCTCCACCTCTAGTAAACCCTATGTCACATCTGCAACAGATGCCACTAGTGCTGTGTTCTGATTGCTTTGCCCAACACTCTAATCACAAAATTTGACAATGTCAGTACCAAACAAAAAAAGTATAGCTAAATAACACATACATTTAGTTGCAGATATACTAGTAAATGAAACTCAATAGTATGCAAAAGGAAGATTTTCCCAGGAAGACAAGTAGCATTTTCCCAGAAATTCAAATTGTATTTAACATTGGAAATTTTAGTTTTATTCATATTTATAGATGAGAGAAGAAAAATCATACAACTAACTTAACAAATGTTAAAAAGGTATTTTAAAAAATGCTCTGCCAATTAAAACTTTAGGAAAATAGAAGTGAAGATTAGGGTTGTCAAGAACTGCTTCATCACATTAGAAGCATGTCAGCTTTAAAGAGTGATTTGTGAATAATTTGTAAATGGGATGAGGTGATTGTTAAATATAATGTAAATAGGAGACACTAAGAGTCTTGCAATGTAGCTAATACAAAAACATAAGGCCAGGCTGGGCACAGTGGCCCATGCCTGTAATTCCAGCACTTTGGGAGGCCAAGGCGGGCAGATCACCTGAGGTCAGGAGTTGGGGACCAGTCTGGCCAATGCAGTGAAACCCCGTCTCTAGTAAAAATACAAAAATTAGCTGGGCATGGTGGCAAGAACCTGTAATTCCAGCTACCCGGGAGGCTGAGGCAGGAGAATCTTTTGAACCCGGGAGAAGAAGGTTTCAGTGAGCCAAGATCGCGCCATTGCACTCCAGCCTGGGCAACAAGAGCAAAACTCTGTCTCAAAAAAAAGGGAAAACATAAGGCCAGATGCTGATACTATCTTCATATGTCATAAGCATATGAATAAAAAGTCCACCAGTTATGAGGTAGTTCCTAGGAAATCCAGACCAAGTCTGTTGAATTGTTTTTATTCTTTCCTTCTAACCCCTTATTTATTTCTCTTCCCCTATAATTTTTGGGAATTCTCTAGTTTTAATGGAGGAAGAAATTGTTCCTTCAGTGGATAGTAGAATATGATTTAGGCCTTCAAGGTTAGACTCACCTGACTTTGACTCCAGTTTTGTCATTCCTATTTGTGTGAATTAGGATACTTTCACCTCATCTGTAAATGGGGATTAAACAAGATCGTTAATTATCACTGGCTTCTCAGAAAACAGACTCTCCACAACTACCATTCCAAAACTAGGCCCTTTATACCAAAGGTTGAATTTATCTCCACCTAGGGAAGGTCCAGTCTGTGTCTCTGCCTAGCCAGAACCATAATGTTTAAAAGGACACTAGTGAAAGAAGCTCCACTACAAGTGGGTGTGGCCAAGAAGATGGATTCCCTCCTGAGCTCCCAATCAATAATACATCTCAACAGAAGGGGCAGGCTGTCAACATTTCTTATCCCCCTTAACTCCAAGATAAAAAGGTTAAATTCCTGGTGAGTGTTGTAGAAAAGTCAAGTGCTCTCTTCCTCCACGTAGCCCCCATCCACACAGAGGCTCTGCCCCAAGCACAGCAGGTCAAGAATGTTGGGGTCTGAATTGCCCTCATCCTAACACTCATAACACAAAAGTTTCATACCAGGAAAGCCAGGCTAGAAAGATCAGAGACTATGCATCCCACCTTCCGCAGTACCAGGAATAGTGGCTCAGAAATTTTGTTCTGAGAGAGACACATCCATAAGAAAAGAGAACTCTGAACCTGTTCCTGAACTGACTATTTGAAAAAGAATGTGGAGAAACTCAAGTATAAAGATACTGTCAAAAACAATAGATCTTCCTTATTAAGAACAACAAGCTGAACCACAGGCCAGCTGTTCACAGACATAATCAGTGAAAGAGAGAGCTAAGAAGAGTCCTCCTTAGCTCAGAAAAAATCTGGGAGACTGGCCTCAAAAGTACCCCAGTCTGAATTTAATTGTTAATTTGTTTTAATTTATTAATAAAATAACATAATTAATTTTAGTTATAAAGTATAAAAACATGTTTCTTCTTCTTTCATCTCTCAACAGATTTAAAATGAAGTTGTATAAAATACTATGTTTATAAATATATTGTTGGGCCAGAACATATAGAAATGTAATTTATTTGCTAATAACAGCATAAAGGAGTGAGGGAGCAAGTTGAGATTGGCTAAGGAAATGACACCAGATAAAGACTTGAATCGATGGATCATATGCAGAAAACTGAAAATGGTAAATAATAAGGTTAACATAACAAACTCTTTGTGTACAGATTTGTGCTTAATGACAGGGGTATATTCCGAGAAATGCATTTTTAGGTAATTTTGTTGTTAGGCAAACATCATGGAGTATACTTACACACACCTAGATGGTATAGCCTACTACACACTTAGGCAATGTGGCATAGCTGATTGCTCCTAGACTACAGACTTGTACAGCATGTTACTCTGCTTAATACTGCAGGCAATCATAACACAATGGGAAGTATTTGTGTAGCTAAACACAGAAAATGTACAGTAAAAATACTTTTTTTTAAGTATAATTTTATGGGACGGCCATCATATATGTTATACATGTGGTCCATCATTGACTGAATGTGCTTATGTGGCACATGACTGCGTATACTTGTTCTTCCTTTTCTCAGCTTCTTTGATAGACATAAAATTTACAAAGTAATAGTTATAACAGTGTATTGTTGGGTTAGTAACATTTATAGATGTAATATGTGTAACAACAATGGCACAAAAAGGAGGAAGAGGGAATAGAACTATATAGGAGTAATGTTTCTATGCCTCACTTTAATTAAGTTTGTATAAATTTGGAATAGACTCTGATAAGACATGTATGGCAAACCCTAGAGCAACCACTAAGAAAAAAACTTTAAAAATAGTTTAAAAGGTAATTACAGTCATTAAAATATTACTCTAAAAATATTCACTTAATGCAAAAGAGCACAATAGGGGTAATAGAGGAACAAAAAAGATATCAAACAAATAGAAAACAAAAATTAAAACTGCAAACATTAACTATATCGATACTAGTGTTAAATGTGAATTGATTAGATAATCCAATCAAAAGGCAGGGATTGTCATACTAGATAAGAAAACATTATGTAACTACATGCTGTCAACAGGAGAAACACTTTAGATTCAAAGATACAAATGGCTTGAAAGTAAAAGAATTAGACCGGGTGGCATGGCTCACACCTGTAATCCCAACACTTTGGAAGGCAAAGGCGGGCATATCATGAGGTCAGGAGTTTGAGACCAGCCTGGCCAACATGGTGAAACCCCATCTCTACTAAAAATAGGAAAATTAGCTGGGCGTGGTGGCTCGCATCTGTAGTTCCAGCTACTCAGGAGGCTGAGGCAGGAGAATTGCTTGAACCTGGGAGGCAGGGGTTGCAGTGAGTGAGCCGAGATCACACCAGTGCACTCCAACCTGGGCGAAACAGCAAGATTCTGTCTCCAAAAAAAAGTAAATAAAGTAAAAGAATTGGCTGGGCACAGTGGCTCACATCTGTAATGCCACCTCTTTGGGAGGCCGAGACAGGTGGATCATCTGAGGTCAGGAGTTTGAGACCAGCCTGACCAGTATGGTAAAACCCCATCTCTACTGAAAATACAAAAACTAGGCAGGTGTGATGGCATGTGCCTGTAGTTCCAGCTACTCGGGAGGCTGAGACAGGAGAATTGCTTGAACCTGGGAGGCGGAGGTTGTAGTGAGCTGAGATCACACCACTGCACTCCAGCCTGGACAACAGAGTGACTCCGTTTTGCAAAAAAAGAAAAAAATAATAAAATAAAATAATTGAAAATGGTATATCATGCAAACAGCAAGGATAGAAAAGCTGGAATTGCTATAATATTAGACACAATCAACCTTAAAATGGAAAAAGGTGTTGTTAGAGAAAGAGAGGTTATTTTATAAGGGTCAATAATATCAGGATGTTATAACATTTATAAACATATATGTACCCATCAACAGAGCTTCAAAATATGTAAAGCAAAAACCAACACAACTCAAGGGAAAAATAGACAATTCAGCAATAATAGTTGATTTCAGTATCTTCCTTTCAATAATGGATAGAACATCTAAGCAGAATGTTAACAAGGAAATAGAAAATTTGAAGAGTATACACAAAATAGACCTTAGAGACATATATAAAATAATCCACCTAACAACAGTAGAATATACATTCACTAGAGCACATGGGGTACTCTTTAAGATAGACTATATTCTAGGCTATGAAACAAGCCTCAATAAATTCAAAGAGATTGAAATTGTAGACGGTATTTCTCTGATCACAATGGATAGAATTAGGATTAGAATTTAATAACTAAAAGAAATATTGGATATTCACAAATATGTGAAAATTAAACAATGTTCTATAAATGACCAATACATCAAAAAAAAAAAATCAAAAGCAAAATTACAAAATATTTCAGGATGAATGAAAATGAAGACATAGCATACCAAAACTTATGGAATGCAGCTAAGGCAGTACTTACAGGAAAGTTTATAGCTATAAATTCCTATATTAAAACACAAGAAGAAAGATCTCAAACACTGAAAAAACATCAACATAAAACACTAAAAAAAGAAAAGCAAATTAAACCCAAAGCAAGTAAAAGGAAGAAAATAATAAATATTAGAACAGAAATTAGTGAAATAAATAAAAGACAGTAATAGAGAACATTATCAAAACTGAAACTTGGTTATTCAAAAAGATTAACCAATTTGATGTTACCACTAACCTTACAGAAATACAAATAATAATAAAAGAATACTATGGACAGTAGTACCAACAAGTAAGATAATTTAGATGCAATGGACAAATTCCTAGAAAGACAAAAGCTACCGAAACTGACTTAAAAAGAAATAGAAAAGCTAAATAGGCCTATAATAAGTAAAGAGACTGAATTAGTAACCATAAAACTTCCCATAAAGAAAAGCCAAGGACCAAATTACTTCACTAGTGAGTTTTCCCTTTAAAGAAAAATTAATTCCAATTCTCAAACCTTTCCAAAAATAAAGAAAGAAATGGGAATATTCTTGAACTCATTTAGTGATATCAATTATTACCTTGATACCAAAAGATGACAAAGGTATCACAAGAAAACTATAAACCAATATCTCTTATGAATATAGATGTAAAAATTATTTTTAAAAAATCTAGGAAATAAGATCCAGCAATATATAAAAAAGCTATACACCATGACCAGGTGGGATTTACATCCAAGAATGCAAGGTGGTTTAAAATCTACAAATCAACTAATACACCATATCAATAAAAAAAGAAAAAATATTAAACATAAAGCTACAATACGACCCAGCAACTGCACTTCTAGATGTATATACAAGAGAAAAGAAAACATATGTCCACACAAAACTTGTAAATGAATGTTCATAACAGCATATTCACATTAGCCAAAAACTAGAAACAACCTAAATGTTCATCAAAAAATGAATGAATAAAGAAATATGGTATATTTATGAAATGATATATGATTTGGCAACAAAAAGGAATGAAGCACTAATACATGCTATAACACGAATAAATCTTGAAAACATCATGTTACATGAAAGAAGTAAGTCAAAAAAGGCCATACATTGTGTGATTGTGTTTATATGAATTATCAAGAATAGGCAATCTATAGAGACAGAGAGTAGATTCGTCATTGCCTAGAGCTGGAACTGGTGGTGCTGGAAATGGGGAATGTCTGCTAATGGGTATGGGTTTCTTTTTGGGCAGATAAAAATGTTCTAAAATTGATTATGGTGGTGGTTGCGTAACTGAATATACTACAAAATCATTGAATTGCACACTTTAAATGAATGAATTACATGGTATGTAAATTATATTTCAATATAGCCATTAAAACTACTAAAACAAAGAAAAAATTGGGATTAAAAAACACCATTGTACAAGTGAGTCTTAAGGGCTAACTTGATGCATAATAATAACTACAATTCAGAGAATCCTGGGATTACTGTCTGGAACTGTTCCAAGCTTGTGCAGCCTGTGACCCATGGGCTTTGCAGGATGGCTTTGAATGTGGCCCAACACAATTCATAAGCTTTCTCAAACATTATGAGATATTTTTGTGATTTTTTTTTCTTTTAGCTCATCAGCCATCGTTAATGTTAGTGTGTTTTTTGTGTGGCCCCAAATAAATATTCTTCCAGTGTAGCCCAGGAAGCTAAAAGATTGGACATCCTTATGTTAAATGTTAAATCTCACGGATTAAGGAATTTGATATGGCTGGGCTCAGTGTCTCATGCCTGTAATTCCAGCCTTTTGGGAGGTCAAAGTGGGATGATCACTTGGGTTCAGGAGTTTAAGACCAGCATGGGCAACATAGTGAGATCCTCATCTATAAAAAAAAATATGTCACAATTAGCTGGACATGGTGATGTGTGCCTGCAGTCCTGGCTACTCAGGAGGCTGAGGCCAGAGGATCACTTGAGCCCAGAATTTCAAGGCTGCAGTGAGTTATGATCATGCCATGGTACTCCAGCATGGGCAACCAAGCAAGACTCTGTCTCTGAAAAAAAAAAAAAAAAAAAAAAAAAATACAAGCTTTCCTTGAAATGGGCTGATACGGAAGAAAAGAAAACATTCCATATGGAGAATAGAAGTATATGTGCAAAACCCAGTACTTTCAGGCTCTCATTTTTCTGATTCATCCTCCACACTGGCACTGGAGAGATCTTTATGAAAGCAAAATTTTGAGCAATTTACTTGCTCCTTAAAGCACTAATGGCATTTCATCACCTCCAGAATAAGGTCCAGACCCCTTAGTTAACATTCAGAGCCCCTCACACCACTTGCCCAAACCACTTCTTACATCCATTGTTTCCACAATGCTAAACAGTTAGTGGTTCCCTATACATGTCATATTCTTTTTTTCTTTCTGTGTTCAATACATTCAGCGCTTTCCTCAGAGAGCCTCCTGGGCACATCTTTTCTTTGTCTGCCTGGTAAACTCATATTCATGCTATAATACTCAGCTCAATATTGCTGTCTTGAAACCATTGACCTCAGAGTACACCACTTCATCTTCTGCTTTACCCATGCAAGTTATGAAGTACAAACCTCTGTTACTGGACTTAATTTGTACATGGTAATTATTTGTTTACATGGCTGACTTCTATATCAGACTGTAATCCTTCTCTGTATCTTCTGTGACAGGAAAAGCACTGATTGAATAACTATAGGGATGGTTGGAAGAATTACAAACTAATTACAATGTCTCCATCATCTACTTTAATCTTAGTGTAATTTGAAATATCTAAATAATTGATCTGATGTCTTCCTCACTAATAGGATTGATATGGTTTGGCTCTGTATCTCCATCCAAATCTCATGTTGAATTGTGAGCCCAGGTGTTGGAGGTAAGAAGTGATTGGGTCATGAGGGTGGTTTCTGATGATTTAGCACCATCACTATAGTGCTGTCTCATGATAGAGTTCTCATGAGATCTGGGCTTGGAAGAAGACAAAAAGAAGAGGGAAAGTTTGAAACTTCCTAGAGACTTGCTGAATGGTTTTGACCAAATGCTGACAGTGATACAGATAGTGAAGTCCAGTCTGATGAGCTCTCAGATGGAGATGAGGAACTTATTGGGAACTGAAGTAAAGGTCACTCTTGCTATGCTTTAGCAAAGAGACTGGCAGCATTGTGCCCCTGTTCTAGAGATCTATGGAACTTTGAACATGAGAGTGATGATTTAGGGTTATCTGGCAGAAGAAATTTGTAAGCAGCAAAGTGTTCAAGATGTGCCTGGCAGCTTCTAAAATCCTACACTCGTTGGCATAAACAAAGAAATAATCTCAAACTGTAACTTGTATTTAAAATGGAAGCAGAGCATAAAAGTTTGAAAACTTTGCAGCCTGGTCATGTGGTAGAAAAGAAAAACCCATTTTCAGGGAAGGGATTCACATTAGCTGAAGAAAATTGCATAAATAAAAAGGAGCCAAATGTTAATAATGAAGACAATGGAAGAAATGCCCCCTGAGCATGTTGGAGACCTTCGTGGCAGCCCGTCCCATCACAGGCCTGGAGGCCTAGAAGGGAGAAACAGTTTCATGGGCCAAGTCCAGGGCTCCACTGCTCTGTACGGCCTTGGGACATGGAGCCCTGCATCACAGCCGCTCCAGCTCCAGCTGTGGCTAAAAGGGGCCAAGGTACAGCTTGGGACATTGCTTCAGAGGGTGTAAGCCCTAAGCCTTGGTGGCTTCAACTTGGTGTTGGGCCTGTGGGTGCACAGAGGGCAAGAGTTAAGGCTTGGGAGCCTCTGCTTAGATTTCACAGGATGTATGGAAATGACTCAATGTCTAGGTTGCAGGGGTGGAGCCCTTGTGGAGAACTTCTACAGACAGTTCTCCACAAGGGCAGTGGAGATAGTGGAGACAGTGTGGAGGGGAAGTGTGGGTTTGGAGCCCCCACACAGAGCCCCCACTGGGGTATTGCATAGTGGAGCTGTAAGAAGAGGGCCACCATCCTCCAGACCCCAGATGATAGATCCATGGACAGCTTGTGCTATGCACCTCGAAAAACCACAGGCACTCAATGCCACCCTGTAAAAGCAGCTGTGGGGACTATACCCTGGAGAGCCACAGGGGCCAGAGATGTCCGAGAGCTTCGGAGTCCACCCTTTGTGTCAGTGTGGCCTGGATGTGAGACACAGATTAAAAGGAGATTAATTTGGAGCTTTAAGATTTAATGACTGCCCTGCTGGGTTTGGGACTTGCATGGAACATATAACGTCTTTGTGTTGACCATTTTCTCAGTATTGGAATGGCAACATTTACCCAATGCCTGTATGCCCACTGTATCTTGGAAGTAACAAACTTGTTTTTTTATTTTATGGGCTCATAGGTGGAAGGGACTTGCCTTGTCTCAGATAAGACTTTGAACTTGGAATTTTAAGTTAATGCCAGAATGAGTTGACTTGGGGGACTGTTGAGAAGGCATAAATGTGTTTTGAAATGTGAGAAGGACATGAGATTTGGGCAGGGCCAGGAGTGGAATGATATGGTTTGGCTCTGCATCCCCATCCACATCTCATATTGAATTGTGATCCTGAGAATTAGAGGTGGGGGGTGGGAGGTGATTGGATCATGGGAGTGCTTTCTAATGATTTCGCTTTCTATAGCAATGTGAGGATGGACAAATACAAGGATTTTAGAATAATTTTTGAACTTAAAGTTTGGAAATTGTATCATAGCACTTTCAGTGGAAACTGATCCTTCTGTTACTCTCCTTCCTAAAGGAAAAAAAAGTATAGTCACTCTGTTTTGCATCTTTCATGAGATGGTAAGTCAGGTGTGGCCATGAGAAGAAACAGGAGAGGCTCAGGGAAAAAACATTTATGATGCTCACAGGTCCCAGAGAGACAAGATCACTGCATGCTGAGAGGGGAATCACATGGGAATGAGCATGAAGGGATCAGGATCACCCAAGCAGATGGGAAGCAGAGAGAGAGAGAGAGGGAGAGAACCTGTGAGCAAGTACCTTTATTGAGGTTCAGCGGGGGACACACAAGAAAAGGAGTAAGGGGATTTCACTGGTGTGTTTGAATGTCACTAGGTCACAGTCAGGAAAGGAAGTAGGAAGGAGAACCTCTAGTGGGGACCGACCTTATCACATTGGTGCACCTGGTTGCCTAAATTGGAAACTCACAGCCCTTTTATGGAGATGTTGAAGCAGCAGGAAAACATGTAATTTTAAGGCTGCAACACACACTGTCTGCGAGAGAAAAGAGTAAAAAATATTAATACACTTTTTGTGATGTAGATTCAAAATTGGGATATCAAGCAATGGAATTTAACTTAATACTTCAGCAGTTTGCTGTTATGAGAAGTTCTTTTTTTTTTTTTTTTTTTTTTTTAATTATACTTTAAGTTCTAGGGTACATGTGCATAACGTGCAGGTTTGTTACATATGTATACTTATGCCATGTTGGTGTGCTGCACCCATCAACTCGTCAGCACCCATCAATTCATCATTTATATCATGTATAACTCCCCAATGCAATCCCTCCCTCCTCCCCCCTCCCCATGATAGACCCCAGTGTGTGATGTTCCCCTTCCCGAGTCCAAGTGATCTCATTGTTCAGTTCCCACCTATGAGTGAGAACATGCGGTGTTTGGTTTTCTCTTCTTGTGATAGTTTGCTAAGAATGATGGTTTCCAGCTGCATCCATGTCCCTACAAAGGACGCAAACTCATCCTTTTTTATGGCTGCATAGTATTCCATGGTGTATATGTGCCACATTTTCTTAATCCAGTCTGTCACAGATGGACATTTGGGTTGATTCCAAGTCTTTGCTATTGTGAATAGTGCCGCAATAAACATACGTGTGCATGTGTCTTTGTAGTAGACTAATTTATAATCCTTTGGGTATATACCCAGTAGTGGGATGGCTGGGTCATATGGTACATCTAGTTCTAGATCCTTGAGGAATTGCCATACTGTTTTCCATAATGGTTGAACTAGTTTACAATCCCACCAACAGTGTAAAAGTGTTCCTATTTCTCCACATCCTCTCCAACACCTGTTGTTTCCTGACTTCTTAATGATTGCCATTCTAACTGGTGTGAGATGGTATCTCATTGTGGTTTTGATTTGCATTTCTCTGATGGCCAGTGATGATGAGCATTTTTTCATGTGTCTGTTGGCTGTATGAATATCTTCTTTTGAGAAATGTCTGTTCATATCCTTTCCCCACTTTTTGATGGGGTTGTTTGTTTTTTTCTCGTATATTTGTTTGAGTTCTTTGTAGATTCTGGATATTAGCCCTTTGTCAGATGAGTAGGTTGCAAAAATTTTCTCCCATTCTGTAGGTTGCCTGTTCACTCTGATGGTAGTTTCTTTTGCTGTGCAAAAGCTCTTTAGTTTAATTAGATCCCATTTGTCAATTTTGGCTTTTGCTGCCGTTGCTTTTGGTGTTTTAGACATGAAGTCCTTGCCCATGCCTATGTCCTGAATGGTACTACCTAGATTTTCTTCTAGGGTTTTGATGGTATTAGGTCTAACATTTAAGTCTCTAATCCATCTTGAATTAATCTTCGTATAAGGGGTAAGGAAAGGATCCAGTTTCAGCTTTCTACTTATGGCTAGCCAATTTTCCCAGCACCATTTATTAAATAGGGAATCCTTTCCCCATTTCTTGTTTCTCTCAGGTTTGTCAAAGATCAGATGGCTGTAGATGTGCGGTATTATTTCTGAGGACTCTGTTCTGTTCCATTGGTCTATATCTCTGTTTTGGTACCAGTACCATGCTGTTTTGGTTACTGTAGCCTTGTAGTATAGTTTGAAGTCAGGTAGCGTGACGCCTCCAGCTTTGTCCTTTTGACTTAGGATTGTCTTGGCAATGCGGGCTCTTTTTTGGTTCCATATGAACTTTAAAGCAGTTTTTTCCAATTCTGTGAAGAAAGTCATTGGTAGCTTGATGGGGATGGCATTGAATCTATAAATAACCTTGGGGAGTATGGCCATTTTCACGATATTGATTCTTCCTATCCATGAGCATGGTATGTTCTTCCATTTGTTTGTGTCCTCTTTGATTTCACTGAGCAGTGGTTTGTAGTTCTCCTTGAAGAGGTCCTTTACATCCCTTGTAAGCTGGATTCCTAGGTATTTTATTCTCTTTGAGGCAATTGTGAATGGAAGTTCATTCCTGATTTGGCTCTCTGCTTGTCTGTTGCTGGTGTATAAGAATGCTTGTGATTTGTGCACATTAATTTTGTATCCTGAGACTTTGCTGAAGTTGCTTATCAGCTTAAGGAGATTTTGGGCTGAGACGATGGGGTTTTCTAAATATACAATCATGTCATCTGCAAACAGGGACAATTTGACTTCTTCTTTTCCTAACTGGATACCCTTGATTTCTTTCTCTTGCCTGATTGCCCTAGCCAGAACTTCCAACACTATGTTGAATAGGAGTGGTGAGAGAGGGCATCCCTGTCTTGTGCCAGTTTTCAAAGGGAATTTTTCCAGTTTTTGCCCATTCAGTATGATATTAGCTGTGGGTTTGTCATAAATAGCTCTTATTATTTTGAGGTACGTTCCATCAATACCGAATTTATTGAGCGTTTTTAGCATGAAGGGCTGTTGAATTTTGTCAAAAGCCTTTTCTGCATCTATTGAGACAATCATGTGGTTCTTGTCTTTGGTTCTGTTTATATGCTGGATTACGTTTATTGATTTGCGAATGTTGAACCAGCCTTGCATCCCAGGGATGAAGCCCACTTGATCATGGTGGATAAGCTTTTTGATGTGCTGCTGAATCCGGTTTGCCAATATTTTATTGAGGATTTTTGCATCAATGTTCATCAGGGATATTGGTCTAAAATTCTCTTTTTTTGTTGTGTCTCTGCCAGGCTTTGGTATCAGGATGATGTTGGCCTCATAAAATGAGTTAGGGAGGATTCCCTCTTTTTCTATTGATTGGAATAGTTTCAGAAGGAATGGTACCAGCTCCTCCTTGTACCTCTGGTAGAATTCAGCTGTGAATCCATCTGGTCCTGGACTTTTTTTGGTGGGTAGGCTATTAATTGTTGCCTCAATTTCAGAGCCTGCTATTGGTCTATTCAGGGATTCAACTTCTTCCTGGTTTAGCCTTGGGAGAGTGTAAGTGTCCAGGAAATTATCCATTTCTTCTAGATTTTCTAGTTGATTTGCGTAGAGGCGTTTATAGTATTCTCTGATGGTAGTTTGTATTTCTGTGGGGTCAGTGGTGATATCCCCTTTATCATTTTTTATTGCATCTATTTGATTCCTCTCTCTTTTTTTCTTTATTAGCCTTGCTAGCGGTCTGTCAATTGTGTTGATCTTTTCAAAAAACCAACTCCTGGATTCATTGATTTTTTGGAGGGTTTTTTGTGTCTCTATCTCCTTCAGTTCTGCTCTGATCTTAGTTATTTCTTGCCTTCTGCTAGCTTTTGAATGTGATTGCTCTTGCCTCTCTAGTTCTTTTAATTGTGATGTTAGAGTGTCAATTTTAGATCTTTCCTGCTTTCTCTTGTGGGCATTTAGTGCTATAAATTTCCCTCTACACACTGCTTTAAATGTGTCCCAGAGATTCTGGTATGTTGTATCTTTGTTCTCATTGGTTTCAAAGAACATCTTTATTTCCGCTTTCATTTCGTTATGTACCCAGTAGTCATTCAGGAGCAGGTTGTTCAGTTTCCATGTAGTTGAGCGGTTTTGATTGAGTTTCTTAGTCCTGAGTTCTAGTTTGATTGCACTGTGGTCTGAGAGACAGTTTGTTATAATTTCTGTTCTTTTACATTTGCTGAGGAGTACTTTACTTCCAATTATGTGGTCAATTTTGGAATAAGTGCGATGTGGTGCTGAGAAGAATGTATATTCTGTTGATTTGGGGTGGAGAGTTCTATAGATGTCTATTAGGTCCGCTTGGTGCAGAGATGAGTTCAATTCCTGGATATCCTTGTTAACTTTCTGTCTCGTTGATCTGTCTAATGTTGACAGCGGAGTGTTGAAGTCTCCCATTATTATTGTATGGGAGTCTAAGTCTCTTTGTAAGTCTCTAAGGACTTGCTTTATGAATCTGGGTGCTCCTGTATTGGGTGCATATATATTTAGGAGAGTTAGCTCTTCCTGTTGAATTGATCCCTTTACCATTATGTAATGGCCTTCTTTGTCTCTTTTGATCTTTGATGGTTTAAAGTCTGTTTTATCAGAGACTAGGATTGCAACCCCTGCTTTTTTTTGTTCTCCATTTGCTTGGTAGATCTTCCTCCATCCCTTTATTTTGAGCCTATGTATGTCTCTGCATGTGAGATGGGTCTCCTGAATACAGCAGACTGATGGGTCTTGACTCTTTATCCAGTTTGCCAGTCTGTGTCTTTTAATTGGAGCATTTAGTCCATTAACATTTAAGGTTAATATTGTTATGTGTGAACTTGATCCTGCCATTATGATATTAACTGGTTATTTTGCTCGTTAGTTGATGCAGTTTCTTCCTAGCCTCGATGGTCTTTACATTTTGCCAAGTTTTTGCGATGGCTGGTACCGGTTGTTCCTTTCCATGTTTAGGGCTTCCTTCAGGGTCTCTTGTAAGGCAGGCCTGGTGGTGACAAAATCTCTAAGCATTTGCTTATCTGTAAAGGATTTTATTTCTCCTTCACTTATGAAACTTAGTTTGGCTGGATATGAAATTCTGGGTTTAAAATTCTTTTCTTTAAGAACGTTGAATATTGGCCCCCACTCTCTTCTGGCTTGTAGAGTTTCTGCCGAGAGATCTGCTGTTAGTCTGATGGGCTTTCCTTTGTGGGTGACCCGACCTTTCTCTCTGGCTGCCCTTAAGATTTTTTCCTTCATTTCAACTTTGGTGAATCTGGCAATTATGTGTCTTGGAGTTGCTCTTCTGGAGGAGTATCTTTGTGGCGTTCTCTGTATTTCCTGAATTTGAATGTTGGCCTGCCCTACTAGGTTGGGGAAGTTCTCCTGGATGATATCCTGAAGAGTGTTTTCCAACTTGGTTCCATTTTCCCCCTCACTTTCAGGCACCCCAATCAGACGTAGATTTGGTCTTTTTACGTAATCCCATACTTCTTGCAGGCTTTGCTCATTTCTTTTTCTTCTTTTTTCTTTTGGTTTCTCTTCTCGCTTCATTTCATTCATTTGATCTTCAATCGCTGATACTCTTTCTTCCAGTTGATCGAGTCGGTTACTGAAGCTTGTGCATTTGTCACGTATTTCTCGTGTCATGGTTTTCATCTCTGTCATTTCGTTTATGATCTTCTC
The DNA here is from genome assembly GCF_007565055.1 of Rhinopithecus roxellana. Classification (NCBI taxonomy): domain Eukaryota; kingdom Metazoa; phylum Chordata; class Mammalia; order Primates; family Cercopithecidae; genus Rhinopithecus; species Rhinopithecus roxellana. The sequence continues at coordinate 137,864,841 of NC_044552.1, read as the reverse complement.
TGCATTAATGAGTCTAGCTGTCAATTCTTCCACTCTTTTTTCAAGATTTTTAGTTTCTTTGCGCTGGGTACGTAATTCCTCCTTTAGCTCTGATAAGTTTGATGGACTGAAGCCTTCTTCTCTCCTCTCGTCCAAGTCATTCTCTGACCAGCTTTGATCCGTTGCTGGTGATGGGCTGCGCTCCTTTGCAGGGGGAGATGCGCTCTTATTTTTTGAATTTCCAGCTTTTCTGCCCTGCTTCTTCCCCATCTTTGTGGTTTTATCTGTCTCTGGTCTTTGATGGTGGTGACGAACTGATGGGGTTTTGGTATAGGTGTCCTTCCTGTTTGATAGTTTTCCTTCTGACAGTCAGAAGGACTCTCTGTTGGTCTGTTGGAGATTGCTTAAGGTCCACTCCAGACCCTGTTTGCCTGGGTATCAGCAGCAGAGGTTGCCGAAGATAGAATATTGCTGAACAGCGAGTGTACCTGTCTGATTCTTCCTTTGGAAGTGTCCTCTCAGGGGTGTACTCCACCCTGTGAGGTGTGGGGTGTCAGACTGCCCCTAGTGGGGGATTTCTCCCAGCTAGGCTACTCAGGGGTCAGGGACACACCTGAGCAGGCAGTCTGTCCGTTCTCAGATCTCAACCTCCGCGTTGGGAGATCCGCGGCTCTCCCCAAAGCTGTCAGACAGAGTCGTTCGCGTCTGCACTGGCTCCCGCTACTTCCCCTGTTGGTCTTCAGCTGTGCGCTGTCCCCAGAGGTGGAGACTACAGAGACAGGCAGGCTTCCTTGAGCTGCTGTGAGCTCCACCCAGTTCGAGCTTCCCAGCGGCTTTGTTTACCTACTTAAGCCTCAGCAATGGCGGGCGCCCCTCCCCCAGCCTCGCTGCTGCCTTGCGGATAGATCGCGGCAGACTGCTGTGTTAGCAGTGAGGGAGGCTCCGTGGGCGTGGGACCCTCCCGGCCAGGTGTGGGATATATTCTCCTGGAATGCCTGTATGCTTACAGCGCAGTATTGGGGTGGGAGTTACCCGATTTTCCAGGTGTTGTGTGTCTCAGTTCCCCTGGCTAGGAAAACGGATCCCCTTCCCCCTTGCGCTTCCAGGTGAGGCGATGCCTCGCCCTGCTTCAGCTCTCGCTGGTCAGGCTGCAGCAGCTGACCAGCACCGATTGTCCGGCACTCCCTAGTGAGATGACCCCAGTACCTCAGTTGAAAATGCAGAAATCACCGGTCTTCTGTGTCGCTCGCGCTGGGAGTTGGAGACTGGAGTTGTTCCTATTCGGCCATCTTGCTCCGCCCCCGAGAAGTTCTGAAATTAAAAGAAAGCTTAGCAAAGCTCACACAAAGAAAATATATAAATACTAAGTTGGAGGTTGCAACAGAAATATGTTTTTAAGAGTTGTGTAATATATGTTCTAAATGTATGAAGTGGTAGGTCAATGTGACAAATAGATTTTATCATAATTAATTATAAAATATTTTTGTCTTTGGACAGAATGAAAAGGTGTACTTATTAGATTATGTGTTGCACCTAATATTAAAAGTACAGAATGCCGTGTTATTTGAACAGGAAGCATTATTGAGTATAATTCTCAATAGCTTTGCTGAACTTGATTTTCTATAATAATTTCTGTTGAAAATGTTTCCATTTGTGTAATCTCATTATAAATTGATTTTTGATTAAGAAACAAAAGAGGTAGGCTGCGGGTGGTGGCTCATGCCTGTAATCCCAGCACTTTGGAAGGCCGAGGCAGGCAGATCACCTGAGGTCAGGAGTTCAAGACCAGCCTGGCCAACGTGGCAAAACCCCATCTCTTCTAAAAATACAAAACTTAGCTGGGTGTGGTGGTGCGCACCAGTAATCCCATCTACTCAGGAGGCTGAGGCATGAGAATTGCTTGAACGTGGGAGGCAGAGTTTGCAGTGAGCCAAGATTGCGCCATTGCACTCCAGTGTGGGCAACAACAGAGCAAGACTCTGTCAAAAAAAGAAAAAAAGATGCAACACATAGGTTCTATTTTATGATTAAGTCTTTATTGAGAAGATATTTTCATGCTCAAGAAAACTGCAATATATTGTCAATGCAAATATTTCATAATTTTTGTTTCAGTGTTTGCTTTTGTATTTTAAAAAGTTTATGGCTTAAGGTCAGGCACAGTGGCTCATGCCTGTAATCCCAGAACTTTGGTAGGCCAAGGAAGGTGGACCACCTGCGATCAGGAGTTCGAGAACAGCCCGGCCAACATAGCAAAACCTTGTCTCTACTAAAACTATAAAAATTAGCCAGGCATGGTGGTGTGCACCTATAGTCCCAGCTTCCCAGGAGGCTGAGGCAGGAGAATCGCTTGAACTCAGGAGGTGGAAGTTGCAGTGAGCCAAGATCATGCCGCTGCACTCCAGTCTGGGTGGCAGTGCAAGACCCCATCTCAAAAAAAAAAAAAAAAAAAAAAAAAAAAAAAGTTTATGGCTTAAAATTAGGCCATAGGACATTAAAGAAATACTTGGTTTTGTCTCTTAAAGACCTTTTTAGGGGCCAGTATAGTTGACACTGAGGTAAAGGCCTATCTCAGACCTCTTTGTCTTTTCTAAACCCAAATCTGCTTATTACTAAATGTCAGCTTGGTAGGCTCCCAAGTAGACTAGATTTAAGGAAATTGCTAGGGCGTGGAATTTGGGCTAAACTTATCTAGTATCATATGAAATAATAAATTACTTGTTGCAGAAATAATTTCTTAGAATTTTCACAGTCCATGGTATTTTTTTTACAGATCTTACTTCTGACCACCTTGTTTTATGGTTACTTATATGTAGCATGCATTTCTCCTACTAGATTGTAAGCAAGAGACCAAATTTTACTTATTTTGAAAGAACCCATACCATTTTTTTACGGTGGCTTAGCATATAGGAGTTGCCTAATCAATGTTCTTTCAATATCAAATTGCTGAAATTCGTTTATCTAAATTAAAATATAGGATTGTGGATGATGCCAAAAATGTATTTAGAGAAAATTTTGGCTTCACCACAATTACAAACATCCAAGATGCAATAATTGAACTTGCTCTATATATCAACTTGCAGAAAGAAGTCATTGCCTTTCTTTCTCCTTCTCTTTTATTTTCTTAACAGCAGCTCACTGAAGTACTTCCTGTAAGTGAGCTGCTTCAAGTTTTAGCACCCTCCAGAGACTTTCAGTATATTCTGACACTGGTCCTTGGAGAATAGGCAGGTAAATTCTTGGCAGAAATCCACAATTTTGCATTGGAGACATAAAGGTTGCCAGGACTTGCAGCACGTGATGTGTTTTCATGGCACTGAGGCAGTCTTTGTTGGAACAGATAGATATCTCAGCAGCCTGACGCACCAGGCCCTTGAGTCGCTGTGCTAGGAAACTGATCATAAGGAAGAGATGCAGGCTCCCAAGAGATATTCAAGATGACCTTCCAGGTGTGGAAAGAAAATATTAGAGCTTCAATTTACATATTTTATCTAAAACTATGAAATAAATTATACTTTATTAATAGTTAATACATACTTTGCCAAAATGTGGTTCTCAATATATCCTGAGGAAAGAGTGGGAGAGGGTGATGCTGATGCTCTTTTTTCTTTGTTTACTTCAACCTATCAGAGTTTACTAATCCTGACTCTAATTCTAACCTTAACCCTTGCCAAGTGTAGAAGACCCTGTCAACACCATAGCCCATACCTGCGGGGCCCACCTGAATTCACCTTAGGTGTGGTAAGCAGTTTGCTAAAAGCTCTCCACCTCTAAACCAGCCTCTCTCTTCTTCTCCTGATTCTCCAACATCATGGAGTTTGCTCTGTCAAAAACAGATGCAACCCTGAAGTTAGAGGGGTTCATGCCACCAGGGGCACTCATCAACCAATGGGGAAGGAAAGTAAATGGATAAATGTCCCAGTCTCCCCATCATCCAAGAAAGGATGACTTGAGGGGTGCTCCACATAGCTTCTCAGAGGGTTGCTGTTGGGATTAGGCCCACAAAATCAACATGTTCATTAACATACACTTTATGGCACTTCCCAGGATCACTTCCCAATAAAATGACCTGTATATGTACCACATTTTCTTTATCCAGTCTATCACTGATGGGCATTTTGGTTGATTCCGTGTGTTTGTTATTGTGAATAGTGCTATAATGAACATTCACCTGGATGATGAAATAATCTGTACAACAAACCCCCATGACCTGAGTTTACCTACATAACAAACCTTCAAATATACCCCCAATCCTGAAATAAAAGTTTTAATAAGAAAAGAAAAGAAAACGAAAAATTACCTGCACCCAAGATCTTGATTCAGGGTCTACTATTGAGGAAACCCAAGAAGTCAGGTTAAGTGGATTTGTGTACTATGTTATGTGGTTAAACTCACATAATGTATACATGTTTCAAAAAGATTTGAGCAAAGAAACTTTATATTGAAGATTATACTGATAATGTAAGAGCAAGTGAACAAGAAAATGCCATCGCTGACACTTCTCTGAATCCAAGTCAGAGCTCTTTGTCAGCCAAATTGCAATATAAAAATAATGACTAATCAGATCTGACAAGAAGTGGGCAAGAAAATAAAAATTGTCAAGGACTATTTGAAATAGGCATTTACATTTATAATGATAAACCTTAACCTACCTTGGGTTTGTGCCTTGAGATGCTAATGATAATATGATACCATCACAATTGACAAGAACTTAAACTATAGTATTTGCTTCATCTTTATTTCATTCTTTTTATATTTCTGTGTTTCATGATGTAATATATTAGTAAAGTGGTACATCTACTAATTTATACATTTGTGAATAATTTATAAATTTGCCCATGCAGCACCTTACCAAATAGAGGTACTTGCAAAGATTTCTTCACTGATGAATCTAGGATTAAAAATCGTTAGGACCACTGTGTGAAGAATAATAGTCTTTGCAACTCTCTATCAGAGGTCACCACATTGAAACCCCTAATTTTACAGATGAGAAAAGTGAGCTCCAGATAGTTTAAATAGCTTTTCCAAGATCACACTTCTAATTGATGGTAGAACCAAGTTATAACGCAGGTTTTCTGACACCCATTTTAAAAACCTTTCCACTCTACCACAGAGTGTAAAACATCTGACATGTGTTTATCATGATTTGGAGGGCACATTTGTCTTTGGCACACATTCTGTGCTTCTGTCTGCTCTCGTGACCCACATTGACTCTCAGTGTCTTTATATACTTGACCCCTTTGTTTGCTGACTTTAATTCCTCCATGTGGACATCTCTTTCACTTTCACTCATGGGGTCCAGAGCATCTACTTGCCTTGTCCCATATGGCAGCTCCAAATTATGTTTTGTCCTGCCTTACAGCCTTGTCTTTTCAGCTCAATACTGCCCATGGTCCAAAATGACAGGGCTAATATTCTCCAAGTGGTCCAGATCCTACTCCAGAGGCCTATTTGGCTTCAAGTTATAGGAGCCATGCTGGTTGTATCTCACATACCATTGGATCAGTAGACCCTAATTAACTCTTCAGTTTCACCTCAAACTCTAAGTTAATTTTGATTCTGAAGTGCTCTATAATTAGATGAGGGGTTGGATGAGGCAGAGAAATGAATTTAGTTCCAGATTCACATCTATAAGTTTGTGAATTTAGTATCTACTATATTTTTATAGCTATAATGGAAAAAGTAATTAGAATGTGAGTGTAATACATAGAAGTAGAGCAAAAGAAAACATGAGGAAGTGCAGTGGTTAAGAGCATGAATTTAAAGCCAAACTGCCTGCAGTCTAATTCTAGCACTGCTAGCACTACCATTTATTAGCAGCATAAATTTGGGCAACTAAGGTAACTTCTGTCTCCCCATCTATCTATAAAATCTGAATAATAACTTCATCTACTTTGGAAGATTGTGATGATTAAATTAGGTAATATTGCTAAAGCTTTTAGAATAATGTCTGGTAAATAGCAAGCACTATGTAAGTATTAGAAGATAGAGGATCTTCACAAAATGTAATTGTTGTATAGATATGCATCTATTGAATTAACAAATGTCTGATGGTCTGTTTCTGTATACAAAATTGTACTAGGTGTGCAGATGACATGATTGTATATTTAGAAAACCCCATTGTCTCAGTCCAAAATCTCCTTAAGCTGATAAGCAACTGCAGCAAAGTCTCAGAATACAAAATCAATGTGCAAAAATCTCACGCATTCTTATACATCAATAACAGACAAACAGAGAGCCAAATCATGAGTGAACTCCCATTCACAATTGCTTCAAAGAGAATAAAATACCTAGGAATCCAACTTACAAGGGATGTAAAGGACCTCTTCAAGGGGAAATACAAACCACTGCTCAGTTACATAAAAGAGGACACGAACAAATGGAAGAACATTCCATGCTCATGGATAGGAAGAATCAACATCATGAAAATGGCCATACGGCCCAAGGTAATTTATAGATTCAATACCATCCCCATTAAGCTACCAATGACTTTCTTCACAGAATTGGAAAAAACTACTTTAAAGTTCAAATGGAACCAAAAAAGAGCCCACATTGTCAAGACAATCCTAAGCCAAAAGAACAAAGCTGGAGGCATCATGCTACCTGACTTCAAACTATACTACAAGGCTACAGTAACCAAAACAGCATGGTACTGGTACCAAAACAGAGATATAGACCAATGGAACAGAACAGAGCCCTCAGAAATAATACCACACATCTACAACCATCTGATCTTTGACAAACCTGACCAAAATGAAATGGGGAAAGGATTCCCTATTTAATAAATGGTGCTGGGAAAACTGGCTAGCCATAAGTAGAAAGCTGAAACTGGATCCCTTCCTTACACCTTACATGAAAATTAATTCAAGATGGATTAGAGACTTGAATGTTAGACCTAAAACCATAAAAACCCTAGAAGAAAACCTAGGCAATACCATTCAGGACATAGGCATAGGCAAGGACTTCATGTCTAAAACACCAAAAGCAGTGGCAACAAAAGCCAAAATTGGCAAATAAGATCTAATTAAACTAAAGAGTGTCTGCACAGCAAAAGAAAATACCATCAGAGTGAACAGGCAACCTACAGAATGGGAGAAAATTTTTGCAATCTACTCATCTGACAAAGGGCTAATATCAGATTTCAGATTCCAGAATCTACAAAGAACTCAAACAAATTTACAAAAAAAAAAAAAAAAAAAAATCAAACAACTCCATCAAAAAGTGGGCAAAGGATATGAACAGACACTTCTCAAAAGAAGAAAGAAGACATTTATGTAGCCAATAGACCCATGAAAAAATGCTCATCATCACTAGCCATCAGAGAAATGCAAATCAAAACCACAATGAGATACCATCTCACACCAGTTAGAATGGTCATCATTTAAAAGTCAGAAAACAGGTGCTGGAGAGGATGTGGAGAAATGGGAACACTTTTACACTGTTGGTGGGAATGTAAAGTAGTTCAACCATTGTGGAAGATAGTGTGGCGATTCCTCAAGGATCTAGAACTAGAAATCTCATTTGACACAGCCATTCCATTACTGGGTATATACCCAAAGGATTATAAATCATGCTGCTATAAAGACACATGCACACGTATGTTTATTGTGGCACTATTCACAATAGCAAAGACTTGGAACTAACCCAAATGTCCATCAGTGACAGACTGGATTAAGAAAATGTGGCACATATACACCATGGAATACTATGCAGCCATAAAAAAAGATGAGTTCATGTCCTTCGTAGGGACATGGATGCAGCTGGAAACCATCATTCTCAGCAGACTATCGCAAAAACAGACAACCAAACACCGCATATTCTCACTCATAGGTGGGAATTGAATGATGAGAACACTTGGACACAGGAAGGGGAACATCACACACCGGGGCCTGTTGTGGGGTGGGGGGGGAGGGGGGAGGCTTAGCATCAGGAGATATACCTAATGCAAGTGACGAGTTAGTGGGTGCAGCACACCAACATGGCACAGGTACACATATGTAACAAATCTGCACGTTGTGCACATGTACCATAGAACATAAAGTATAATAAAAAAAATTGTGCTAGGTGTTGTAGGGAGTATAATAAAGTCCAGTACAGAATACCAGATCCCAAAAGGGAAGAGATAAGATGAGAGTCTGAGCTAAAGCAACAGATATGATGATGAAGATGCATGGATAAATTTATAAATTAGAAAACAAGGCCGGGCGCCGTGGATCACACCTGCAATCCCAGCACTTTGGGAGGCCGAGTTGGGTGCATCACCTGAGGTCAGGAGTTCGAGACCAGCCCGGCCAACATGGCAAAACCCTGTTTCTACTAAAACTACAAAATTAACCAGATGTGGTGGCTCATGCCTGTAGTCCCAGCTCCTTGGGAAGCTGAGGCAGGAGAATTACTTGAACCTGGGAGGCAGAGGTTGCAGTGAGCCGAGATCACACCACTGCACTCCAGCCTGGGCAACAAGAGTGAAACTCTGTCTCAAAAAAAAAGAAAAAAGAAAGAAAACATAAGACATGATGACTTATTAAATGTGGGAATGAAAGGAAAAGGGAGGTAAAAAATATCTCTTACTACGTCTGTTAGCTTGTATGTTTATATAAAATATATTGTAGAATGAGGGAGGAAATGCAGAGAAACAGACTTCAAATGAAAGACAATGAGGTTGATTTGGATATTTCTAGGTTGTGGTACCTATAAAAGTAGAGATAAATCTGGAGCTCAGGAGAAAGGGGTCCTGGAATTAGAGTTGAGATTATTGTAGAGGCCATAGGAGTCACTGAAATCACTCAGATTTCAGAGAAGACATTCAAAGGGCAAAAGAAATTTAGATCATACAAACATTTAAGAGACAATTTAAGAGGCTAACTCAGCAAAGCCAGAAAGAATAGTTGGAAATGTAGAGACACCAAAAAAGTATAATATTGTGGAAATAAAAGCTGGAAGAAGGTACCAGATGCCCATTGTGACTGAGGCTGGGAGATTGAATATGATGAAGACTAGAGATAGATCCTTGTATTTCAAGATTCAGTGACTGGGTTACAGTAAGTTGGTGGAGACAGTATACATTGTGGATAATGGCAATGATTTAGATATCAACTACAGGACAAAACTGGAGTGTTTCTTTGGTTACCACCTACTCACTGACTTGCTGAGCAACCTACTCACACTCTTTAAGCCTCAGTGTTTTCATCTGTATAAACAAAGCTACTAATGATACCTACTTTATTTCATTCCTGGAAGAAATGTAAGCTGCATAGTGCCTGGCACATATTATTCACTCAACAAATATTACCTATTACATATAATGGTATTATTACAGTTGATTGGTGAGAAAATGAGAGGTTAGGACATGGAGTCTATAAGGAAAGGAAGGAAAGACATAAAGCATTCACCTGAGTAGAAAACAGTGTCCAAGGAAAGATATATATATATATATATGTGATAGAGGGAGGCTTGAACAGGTTTTATAGGCAGAGGAGAAGGAGTCAGTAATTTAATAAAAATAATACTGTTACTGAAAAAGGAGGCTTCTTTATTTAGAGAAAATATTTTCGTAAAGGAAAAATTTCACAATGAGATAATATGACAAGTTCAATAAATCAATAACAGAGAGTAATATTTGGATTGAAACATCTTTGGGTGAATCTAATTTATGAAACCACCTACACTTTGTTGGTTGTTCTCAAGAAAAGTGAATGCTTCTTCCATGAGGTGCTTTCAATTTATAATTTTTCATTATTTCTGAAATGAAAGCTAATTCCTGAAAAATGTAGCCAACAGTCCAGGCAGGTTTACCTAGATGGGACCTCAGTTCTTTCTAACAGTTTTTCTAGTCATGTGAATCAGAAAAGCATGTGTGTAGTGTGTGTGGTGGTGGGGCAGTAGGGGGGATAGGGGAGTGGCGGGGAGAGAGAGAGAACAAAGCAGACAGTCAATCCTTCAAGCAAATCTCAAGCCACCAGTAGGGTACAATGGAAACTACTGATTATCCTGTTGGCCTTAAAATATTCAGCAAAGTTAAATATCCTTTTCCAGCTATTAAAATGGCTTATACCAAAAGGACAGGTAATAACAGATGCTGCTGAGGGTGTGGAAAAAGGGGAGCTCTAATCCACTATTGATGGGAATACAAATTAGTACAGCCACTTACAGAGAACAGTATGGAGGTTCCTCAAAAAACCAAAAATATCATATGATCCAGCAATTTCACTACTGCGTATATTTCCAAAAGAAAGGAGATCAATATATCAAAGGATATCTGCATCCTCATGTTTATTTCAGCACTATTCACAATGGCCAAAATATGGAATCAACTTAAGTGCCCATCAACGATGAATGGATAAAGAAAATGTGGTATATATACACCATGGAATATTATTCAGCCATAAGAAAGAATGAAATTTTGTCATTTGTAGCAACATGAATGGAACTGGAGGCCATTATGTTAAGTGAAATAAGCCAAGCACAGAAAGACAAATATAGCACATTCTCATTCACAGGCAGAAGCTTAAAAAGTGGATTTCTTGAAGATAGGAAGTAGACTGGTGGTTACCAGAGACTGGAAAGGGGAGGGGGTAGAGAAGAAGAAGGGAGAAGGGGGAAAAAGAATATAAACGTATTTATTACCACTGAACTATACACTTAAAAATGGTAAAGATAGGCCAGGTGCGGTGGCTCACACCTGTAATCCCAGCACTTTGGGAGGCCGAGGTGGGTGGATCACGACTTCAAGAGATTGAGACCATCCTGGCCAACATGGTGAAACCCCGTCTCTACCAAAAGTACAAAAATTAGGTGTGGTGGCACATGCCTGTAATCCCAGCTACTTGGGAGGCTGAGGCAGGAGAATTGCTTGAGCCTGGGAGGCAGAGGTTGCAGTGAGCCGAGATCGCACCATTGCACTCCAGCCTGGGCGACAGGAGTGAAACCCTGTCTAACAAAAAAATAATAATAATAAAATAAAAATAGTAAATCATATATGCATATTTTACCTCAATAAAAAAGAAAGAAAGAAAGAAAGAAAGAAAGAAAGAAAGAAAGAAAGAAAGAAAGAAAGAAAGAAAGAAAGAAAGAAAGACTCCTTTAAAAAAAAATTAGCCCCTACCAGAGTACATGGAGATCAGTAGCCCCACAATGGCCACAGAAATGGGAAAAAGGGAAAATGGCAGGAAAAGTGCAGAATACTTTCAGTAAGTAACTTGTTTCAGAAAACAACCACTCCCAACATTATGTTTTAAAGAAGTGTGATGAATCATTTTGACTGCCAGGGGTCATTTCGAGCTTTGCCAAAATAATCCTTATGCTTGTCAAACTGAAAGTTTAGAAAAACGTAACAGCTACTTCACGATTTTGCCTAAGAGTTGACCCTGCAGGTCAATGAAGAAGGTCCTTTTAGTGCAATCTCTAGACCTCTCCAATCCCGGGATTCCTGGCTGAAAGGCTCCTGGCTCAGTCAATAGCAAGAGGAGAAGACGGAGTGAAATGCATGTCATTGGACTTACTTTGCCCCCTCATGGCAAAGGCTGGGCACAGCTCGTTTCTGTGAAAACTTCTCTGTTGAATTTACACTTTCTTCTTGGCCATCCATTATCAGCAGGAAAAGAATCTAATGGGCCAATTCACACAGAGTTACTGATGACTGAAAATGGTTGATTATGATAGTCCTTCAGGCTATTTACATTTGAGGGAGAGAATTCACAAAAGCATTGACTCTGAAGATAGGAATTTTAAGTACCTAGGAATGATCTAGGAGAGCTGTATGAAGACTTAGAACTCTTTCTAGCACTTCACCAATTATATCGTATAAACAACAGCATACTCTTAACTCTGACAATTCTTGACAGGCTAGAGGGCTGAGGATACTAAAAACAATAATCATGTGACCATGGTTCCCAATCCTAAACCCTGCCTAGAAAAGAAAAGCCTTTGTGATCCAGGAAAACAAATTACCTCCTTCCTTTGTGCAGCCCTCATCATGGACTTGCTGTGACAATTAAATAGATCTTGTACTAATTCTTTTCAGTCCATTGGTTAAAAATGTATTGCCAACAGTTATTCTAATCTGAAAAGAGAAGAAAGAGGAAGAAAGTGGTTCATGGAAACTGTACTCTATAAAAGTAAATGCCAAGGCCATCTTTAGGAAAAAAGAAATTTTGCTGATGAAACCTTTAGTCTAAAACAACAATGAATAAATATTTATTAGGTTGTATCATTTGTAGAAAAGATAGTATACTGTTGTGGGGAAATATAAAGGAAAAGACTAATAAATTACTATGTAGTGAAACATAGTAAACATAAATACGAGAAGCAGGTCTATAACTCAGAACAAGTGTTTGTGGATAGGATGTGGATGAAAGGCATAATAAAGTTATCAAACATTGCTTTACACCAAAGACAATGGCAAATCCCTGTCTTTATGTGGTGAAATTGCTTTCACAAACTTTTTAAAAATTTGATCCTTATAATAACCACCCTAAGATGTTAGGTAATAGAACATTAGAAATTCAACTGCAGCAGAGATCCGGAAAGAACAGAGGCTTGTCTAAAAGGTTACATAGCAGGCAAACTAATTTGGGGGAGGGATGGGAGAGGAGTCAAGACAAAATCATCCTATTTAGCATCATTATTGGCTGGCACACAATTTTACTATACCCTCTGTGGAAACTTATGGTTACTCAAGTCACAATAATTCTTCACTTGTTCACATACAAAGCAACTTATTTCAATTTGATTATTCACTAACTCTAGGTATTTAGCTCAAGATAATCTCACTCATGTGAAGTGACGCATGTATGAAGTTGCTCCCTTTCTGCATTGCTTTTAATGACAAAAGTTTAAAAATCATGTAAAATGTTAGACCTAATACCATAAAAACCCTGGAAGAAAACCTAGGTAATACCATTCAGGACATAGGCATGGGCAAGGACTTCATGTCCTAAAACACCAAAAGCAACGGCAACAAAAGCCAAAATTGACAAATGGGATCTCATTAAACTAAAGAGCTTCTGCATAGCAAAAGAAACTACCATCAGAGTGAACAGGCAACCTACAGAATGGGAGAAAATTTCTGCAATCTACTCATCTGACAAAGGGCTAATATCCAGAACCTACAAAGAGCTCAAACAAATTTACAAGAAAAAAACAAACAATCCCATCAAAAAGTGGGGCAAAGGATATGAACAGACATTTCTCAAAAGAAGACATTCATACAGCCAACAGACACATGAAAAAATGCTCGTCATCACTCGCCATCAGAGAAATGCAAATCAAAACCACAATGAGATACCATCTCACACCAGTTAGAATGGCAATCATTAAAAAGTCAGGAAACAACAGGTGCTGGAGAGGATGTGGAGAAATAGGAACACTTTTACACTGTTGGTGGAATTGTAAACTGGTTCAACCATTGTGGAAAACAGTATGGCAATTCCTCAAGGATCTAGAACTAGAAATACCATTTGACCCAGCCATCCCACTACTGGATATATACCCAAAGGATTATAAATCATGCTGCTATAAAGACACATGCACATGTATGTTCATTGTGGCACTATTCACAATAGCAAAGACTTGGAATCAACCCAAATATCCATCTGTGACAGACTGGATTAAGAAAGTGTGGCACATATACACCATGGAATACTATGCAGCCATAAAAAAGGATGAGTTCATGTCCTTTGTAGGGACATGGATGCAACTGGGAACCATCATTCTCAGCAGACTATCACAAGAACAGGCAACCAAACACCGCATATTCTCACTCATAGGTGGGAATTGAACAATGAGTTTACCTGGATTTGGGAAGGGGAACATCACACACGGGGGCCTATTATGGGGAGGGGGAGGAGGGAGGGGGGAAGGATGGCATTGGGAGTTATACCTGAGGTAAAGGACGAGTGGATGGGTGCTGATGAGTTGATGGGTGCAGCACACCAACATGGCACAAGTATACATATGTAACAAACCTGCACGTTGTGCACATGTACCCTAGTACTTAAAGTATAATAAAAATAAATAAATAAATAAATAAATAAGTAAATAAATAAAAATCACTTGAATGTTCATAATTTATTTATCAAGTAGATAAGTTATGGCCCAACCATACAATAGAATACTATGCAGCTGTCAAATAGACTGAAACACCTCTCTATTAATGTGGAAAGATCTCTGTATTCACTTCCTAAGGCTGCTGAAACAAAGTATCACATAAGATAACAGAAGTTTATTGCATTATAGTTCTGAAGGCTAGAAGTGATACTGGTGATGAAGCCATATGGGTCTGCTGAAACCTCAATTTTTGACTCCAGAAGAAAGAATTTGACTGAGGGGCATAAGGCAGAAGGAGAGACCAAGACACATTTTAGAGCAGGAGTGAAAGTTTATTAAAAAGCTTTAGACCAGGAACAAAAGAAAGGAGAGCACACCTGGAAGAGGGCAAGTGGGGCGACTTGAAGGACAACTGTGTGGTTTGACCCTTTGACTTGGGGGTTTTATACGTTCGCATGCTTCTGGGGTCTTGTGTCCCTTCTCCCCGATTCCTCCTTTGGGGTGGGCTGTCCTCATGCACAGTGGTCTGCTAGCAGTCGGGAGGTGAACATGCTCATTTGAGGCATTCTTCCCTTACTGGTGGAATGTCCCTGGAAGGTCATATACCAGTTAAACTTCACCGTTTTGCCTCTTTTTTTTGTTGTTGAGATGGAGTCTCGCTGTGTCACCCAGGCTGGAGTGCAGTGGCGCAATCTCGGCTCACTGCAAGCTCTGCCTCCCAGGTCCATGCCATTCTCCTGCCTCAGCCTCCCGAGTAGCTGGGACTACAGGCACCCCGCCACCACACCCCGCTGATTTTTTTTTTTTTTTTTTTTTTTTTTTTTTTTTTTTTTTTGTATTTGTAGTAGAGACAGGGTTTCACCGTGTTAGCCAGGATGGTCTCGATCTCCTGACCTCGTGATCCACCAACCTCAGCCTCCCAAAGTGCTGGGATTACAGGTGTGAGCCACCGTGCCCCACCGCCATTTTGCCTCTTAATGTGCATGCTTGAGCCTGCTTGCCCAACTCCTGATACATACCAGGAAGCTGCTGATCACCAGTTTCAGGTTTTTTCTATGCATGAGGAGACTGTCTTTCCCTGGGACTGGCTGTAAGCTGTTATTATTTCAGAGAGACAGTTAACAACTGCCTGATCATCACCTGATGGTCGTCTGACTGTCATGGTGGTGGGGGGCCCTCTCCTGCCCTTTTCATGCCTGACTAGCTACCTACTGTAACAGAAGTCCCAAATCATGGTGTTGGTAGTACCAGGCTCCCTCTGAAACCTGTAGGTGAGAATCTTTCCTTGCCTCTTCCTAGCTTCTGGTAATTTGCCAGCAAGCCTTGGGGTTCCTTGGCCTGCAGCTGCTTGACTCCAACCTCTGCCTCTGTTGTTACATGGCATTCCTCCTGTATGTCTCTGTCTCTTCTTATAAGGACACTTAGTCACATTGGATTGAAGACCCATCCTACTCCAGTATGACCTCATCTTAACTAATTACATTTGCAGCGAACTTATTTCCAATACGGTCACTTTCTGAGGTATTAGGGGTTAGGACTCGAAGATACTTTTTGGGGGGATACAATTCAATTTATAACAATCTCCAAGATAAATTAGGCAAAACAACAACAACAACAACAACACGTAGAGCAGAGTAGATGGCATGATACATTTGTGTAAAAGAAATATATGCACACATATTACACAAATGTTTGTAAACTCATTAGAGTATCTCCAGAGCAATTCATAAAATGCCAGTGGCCTTCATGCAGGAAAACTTTGTAGCTGGCAGAAACAGGACAGAAGAATTACACTTCTTAGTTATTGTTTTTTTTTTTTTTTTTGCACTTTTTGAATTCTATGTTAACTATTTTTAAAAATTCCCTGAACAACTATTCTTCAGTTACTGTGCATCTATTTAACATCCAATTCCCTCAAATATTCGGAGAAGGTATTGAGATCATTTTTTTCTGAGCTGCTCCGGCAAGATTAATCAGAAAGGGAATTCACTCAGTTTAATGCCAGTCTGAAATATTAAGTAGAGAGAAAATCCAGAACCAAGATGAGATAATGGGCTCAGAAACTGTGTGATCAGAATCCAAAGCTAAGCAAACACATATGACAGAAGTTGAGTTCAAATTCTCCAGCAGGATAATTATGGATGTGAGGGCCAAGGTCAGAAATAGCAAGGTAAGTCACACATACAGTGGTGTCTTAGTGGGCAGTATTTTCTAACCCTGTCCAGTCCTAAGAATCATTTTTTCCACATACTCTGCTTCCAACAGTCTGAGACCTTGGCCACAAAATCTGAATGTTTAATATGTGCAGAGAGAAAGTTTGGCAAACACTAAAGATCAGAGAGAGAACAGAGGGAGGAGAGAGATTTAATGACTATCTTTGGTGTTATCTCTTTCTCTACCTGATTCTGCCTTAAAATTAACCCTGATCCTAAAGCATAAGCAAACTCTTCAGCTCAGGACTATTTGGGTGACCTAGCTTTTGCCTGACCATCCCATTGTTATCCTTTATTCATCCCTGCTTCTCCCCAATAACTCTAATATTAAAATTTCTCTGACACAAGCTTTTCATTTCCTCCTGTATTATTTACATCCTTGAGGAATATGGTCAAACTGATATTCCTAAGGGTTTCAAGTGAGAGTAAGCATAAGAGATCAGGATCTAGAATGGAATTGATAATGGAAGAACTACAATTACCCTGCAGGATGAAAATTAGGTCTTTCATAGGATGAAAATTAGGTCTGTCAACAGAATTAGAAAACATGCTGTTGATTACAAAAATTTTCAAACTGTATCTTGATGTAATTTGTTTTGTAAGGAGTTGATAGTATGCTGTCTAAATAGGATTGGTAGTACAATAAGTTTGGAAAATACTAATAATTATTACCTCTTTAAAGACTCACTATGAATATTGTAGTTAAGGCTCTAAGAAGCCTTGATGTAAAAAAACTGTTTGATTCATTGAACTCAGAATTTACAAAACTCACTTGACTACGTATCTGTTTTTCACACTATACTTATTGAAGTTTTCTTGCAAATCTGCGGTTCCAAGAAGCATAGTGGGGTGCAATTGGACTATTTCTGGGCACATTTATATATTTAACAAACATTTATCAAATATTGTCTAGAAGAATAAACTAGGCAAAATTTTTTCCACAAAACATAGGAAATTTTTTTACAAACTCCTTTACTAACATGCATTATTTTGTAATTTTGTTTTTAAAAAATATAGACACTTTCTTGAATATTCCTCTTTCTAAAACATGATTAATATGAGAACACAGTAGGTTGTTGACCTAGTAAGTATTGGTTTATTGGCTAAAAAGAAACACCATATTATCAACAGAGTATAAAGACAACCTACAGAATGGGAGAAAATATTGAAAAACTATATGTATCTGACAAAGAACTAATTCTAGAATCTATAAGGAACTGAAACAAATTAGCAAGAAAAAAAAATCCCTTTAAAAAGTGGATAAATGACAGGTGTAGACATTTCTCAAAAGAAGATATAGAAATAGCCAAGAAACATGAGCAAATGCTCAACAACACTAATCATTAGGAAAATGCAGATTAAAACCACAATGAGATACCACTTTACCCCAATCAGAACGGCCATTACTAAGAAGACAAAAAACAATAGATATCTGTGTGGTTGCAGTGAAAAGGGAATGCTTTTCTGCTATTGATGGGGATGTAAATTAGTACAACCACTATGGAAAACAGTAGGGAGATTTCTCAAAGGACTAAAAGTAGATCTACCATTCAATCCAGCAATCTCACTATTGGGTATCTACTTAAAGGAAAAGAAGTCATTATATCAAAAAGATGCTTGCAACTCATATGTTTCTTCCAACACAATTCACAATTTCAAAGATAAAAAATCAATCTAAGTGCCCATTGACACACACACACACACACACACCCCATAGAATACTACTCAGCCATAAAAAACAGTGAAATAAAGTCTTTCGCAGCAACTTGGAAGAACTGGAGGCCATTATTCTAAGTGAAGTAACTCAGGAATGTAAAACGAAAAACAGAATGTTTGCACGTGTAAGTGGGAGCTAAGCTATGGTTACACAAATGCATACAGAGTGCTATAATGGACATTGGAGACTCAGAAGAAGGGAGGGTGGGAAAGGAGTCTGGGATGAAAAATTACCTATTGGGTACAATATACACAACTCAGGTGATGACTACACTAAAAGCCCAGACTTCACCACTATACGAATCATCCATATAACTAAAACCACATGTACCCCTTAAGCTATTGATATTAAAAATGAAAGAACAAAAAGCAGGTTATGAGAATATTGAAGTACTGTATATATTTTTAAAATATGTAGTACAACAAATGCTGAGTTGTATAATGAATTCATCTAAGTGGCAATAAAATATTGGATTTAATGACAAACATAAAAGTATTCAGATACAGTGAGACTTCTGATTAAACATGGCAAATTGAACCTGTTTGGTTAGTTCTGTGCTCTCCTAAAATCCCCACTTAAATGGCAGCAAAGGAATGAAACCACTGTGAGAACAAAGAGAACAGGGTGGGCAATAACAGCAGCTAAGAGATAGCCACACATTTTAGATGATGGGAAATAGATGAATGAGTGATAAAAGATAGCTCAGCAGAGATCACTGAAGCCTAACTGCCTGCAGTGTCAGATGCCCCAACAGAAGTACACCTATTAAACTGTAAGGGCCATAAAGCTTTGGGACTCGAAGACACTCGTTCGTCGTGAAGAACAAGGATATGGGATACTACTAAAAGGAAGAGAATTAATGAAAAGACTGTAAGCAGCAGTATAGAAATCCCAGATCCCCTCTTCAGCCAACAAAGTCAGGTACCACTCCTCTGGGACCCTGGTAGGAATCAGGATGAAGAGTCAGATTTACCATGAAGCAAATGAAGCATAGGCCCTCCACTTGCATAGGTCCCTTCCAAGTTCCTGTATTTAATTTTGCATTCATAGTTTATTTATTTTTTTTGGTCTGGAAGAGGGCCCCCAAAGACTATAAGCCTTAGGCCCCACAAAACCTGGATTCACCCTAGACAGAGCAGAGAGCTGGGACTATGGGACACCATATTGAACACAAAGGGATTGAGTGAGTCTGCATGAAAAACAGCTACCCTCTATCCTAATTCTGCTCACAAAACACTAGTAGCAAAATTTAATACCCCTAGGCAAGAAGTAAACTGGAAATAACTGACAAGCTCAAAATCAAAGATACACAGAAATTGATATTTAGGGAAGCCCAGCTGCCTCTTCAAGGGATCCTTAACCTAACTCAACTTTCCTAAAGCAAGTCTCACCAGCTGAGAAATCCCATAGCTTAAAAGCCTCCTTTTTATGTATAAATAAACTGCCAAGAATTACCAGGTAAGAATCACTTGAGAAAAGCCTCTAACATAATAGACAGGGGGAAAGTCTGGGAACAGTGGCTCATGCCTGTAATCCCAGCACTTTGTGAGGCCAAGGTGAGCAGATTTCTTGAGGTCAGGAGTTCGAGGCCAGCCTGGCCAACATAATGAAACCCCTCCCCTCACCTCACCTACCACTTCCCCCACCACACCTCCATGTCTACTAAAAATACAAAAATTAGCTTGGTGTGGTGGCGGGCACCTGTAATCCCAGCTACTCGGGAGGGTGAGGCAGAAGAATTGCTTGAACCGGGAGGCAGAGGTTGCAGTGAGCCAAGGTCATGCCAATGCATTCCATCCTGGGTGACAGAGTGAGACTCTGTCTCAAAAAATTAAAATAAAATAAAATAGAGGGAAAAACACAGAGGAAAACTTCAAAACATACAAACCTATAATAAATATCCTCAGAAAGAAAAGAGAAAAGCATGCATCCAGTTTAAAATGTTTGTATCTATACTTGTGTATAAATACATAAACATATATATGTGTGTATATATGAATATGTTATAAATACACATATTCAAAAAATAAAACAAAAATATTGATATTGATTTTATTTATTTATTTATTGAGACAGAGTTTTACTGTGTCTCCCAGGCTGGAGGGCAGCAGTGTGATCTCAGCTCAGTGCAACCTCCGCCTCCCAGGTTCAAATGACTCTTCTCCCTCAGCCTCCCAAGTAGCTGGGATTACTACCGCCATGGCTGGCTAATTTTTATATTTTTAGTAGAGATGGGGTTTTGCTATGTTGACCAGGCTGGTCTCAAACTTGGGACCTCAGGTGATCCACCCCTGTCAGCCTCGTTTCCAAACTGCTGGGATTACAGGTGTGGGCCACCATGCCTGGCCTGATACTGATATTTTAAATATGATAGCTTGAAACATGACATTGAGGAAATTCAATTAATAATGATTCCAGAAAAAAAGTATTAAAAAATGAAGGGGATAAAATTATTAAAGAAATAACATGGAAAATTGGGGGTCGGTGGTTTCAAGATGGCCGAATAGGAATAGCTCCAGTCTACAGCTCCCAGTGTGAGCGATGCAGAAGAGGGGTGATTTCTGCATTTCCAACTAAGGTACCAGGATCATCTCACAGGGGCTTGTCAGACAGTGGGGGCAGGACAGTGGGTGCAGTCCACGGAGTGTGAGCCGAACGGAAGCAGGGCGAGGCATTGCCTCACCCAGGAAGTGCAAGGGGTCAGGGAATTCCCATTCCTAGCGAAGGGAAGCAGTGACTGAGGGCACCTGGAAAATTGGGTCACTCCCACCCTAATACTGCGCTTTTCCAACCGTCTTAGCAAACGCATACCAGGAAATTACATCCGGTGCCTGGCTCAGAGGGTCCTACGCCCACGGAGCTTTGTTCATTGCTAGCACAGTA
This sequence comes from Rhinopithecus roxellana, assembly GCF_007565055.1. Taxonomy (NCBI): domain Eukaryota; kingdom Metazoa; phylum Chordata; class Mammalia; order Primates; family Cercopithecidae; genus Rhinopithecus; species Rhinopithecus roxellana. The sequence goes on along the minus strand of NC_044552.1, from coordinate 137,844,006 downwards.
GTCTGAGATAGAACTGCAAGGCAGCAGAGAGGCTGGGGGAGGAGCGCCCGCCATTGCTCAGGTTTGAGTAGGTAAGCAAAGCAACTGGGAAGCTCAAACTGGGTAGAACCCACTACAGCTCAAGGAGGCCTGCCTGCCTCTATAGACTCCATCTCTGGGGGCAGGGCATAGCCCAACAAAAGGCAGCAGAAACCTCTGCAGACTTAAATATCCCTGTCTGACAGCTTTGAAGAGAGTAACAGGTCTCCCAGCACGGAGTTTGAGATCTCAGAACGGACAGACTGCATCCTCAAGTGGGTCCCTGACCCCCCAGTAGCCTAACTGGGAGGAACCCTCCAGTAGGGGCAGACTGACACCTGACACCTCACGCACATTTCTGCCTCTCCATAAAAAAAAGGCCTTGTGCAAGCTAAATTATTTTGAAATTTTAGAACACTAAGACTACCAGTGGAAAAAATCTAGGTCACATTCCAAGGAATGGGAGCAAGACTGACATCAGAATTCCAAATACCAATGCTGAAATCCAGAAGGCAACAAAGCAATGTCTCTAATTTCTGAGAAAAAATTATTTCCAACTTAGAATCCTATACCCAGTCTACACATCAAGGGTAAGAGTAGAATAAAAACATTTTCAGTCACTCAAGGTTGCAGAAATTTACTTCCTGTGCACCTTTTCTCAACAGTCCACTGGAGGGCTAAATCAAGAAACAGGAAGATGTGGGAGCTGGTAAAGGAGACGCACCCAGGGGAGAGGCAGAGGGAAATCCTAGGAAGATAATGAAGGGGGGCTTGCACATGACAGTTATGCTGCAGGCCTGGAAAATTACTGAAAAAGGCTGGAGCAGGAGGACAGAGGTCCCTGGGAGGACAGGAGGATAGAGGTCCCTGGGAGGACTGATGAGAGAGGAAGAAGAGGAGGAGAAAAAAAAAAAAAATTAACTGTTGTGTTTGACCATATCGCGAGAAGTTTTATAGTTTTGGCAGAATGGTAAGAATGAATTAGTTCTCAGTAAATGAAAAACAAACCAAAGGCAAAGAAAATTACACTCTGAGAGAAAAGAAATAGTTGTACAATAAATGAGAGGTAATTATATTACAATATATGCTTCAGTGTCAAGTAATTATCTAGTCATATCAGTGAAAACATCAAACATTTTATTACAACTATATTGAGTAGAGGGAGGAAAAAGACCTGTGTCCTTTCCCATTGTCTTTCTTTCTTTTCTTTTTTTCATATTATGGGTCATTTTTCTGGAATTATATTATTCAGTTATTTAGTTATTATGTTTTTACCTTCTTATACCACAATGTAAGTTCACAAGTACTGGGGACTTTGTTTTGTTCACGGGTATAGCCCCAGTCCCTACAACATTTATTGTAGGAAGGAAGAGGCGGAGTGTATAGCTGAGCAAAATCTTTGTCCTTTAGAGTAGAAAATCAATAGGCAATGGCCACTCCTTTAGAGTAGAAATCAATAGGCAATGTCCAATGCTGAGAAATCTAGAAGTAGTGGTATAAACATATCAATTCAAATAATACCAGGAGAAAACAGCTAACCAAAATAATTGAAAGAGACGTCCTCTGGGAAGCAGAAATTAAGAATGTGAAGAGATGATTTAAGAGACAGCTGTAAGCCTTGTAATATTTTTTGATTCTTAAATTATTTACATGTAGTACTTTGATGAACAAACTTTGAAAAGGAAACAAATAAATGGATACTATAAAATTATTCATAGCAAAATTGATAACACTTGACATTGAAAACATTTCACAATAGTGTTTCAGAATGACTGATTTCACAATGTGTATAATGAATTGCATGAGGTAAGAGATTAGAAGAAAGAAAACCAGAAAGGAGACTTTGAGCTAATTCAGATGGTAGATGCTGAGGCCCTGAACTGGATGAGTATCCCTGAAATTGGAGAAGTAGTGACATATTAGAATGTATTTTGGTAGTTAAAAAAGTAACTAAAAAGATATCCAGGAAAGACTGCATATTCCATAACCATCACTAATAGGCATTCTCAAGTAATTTTTCAGGACTTTTGCAATAATGAGTACAATTCTGTAATTTAAAACAAACACAAGTTAAAAGAAATCCAAGGTTACTCTTATTTATTACGATATTCCTTTCAAAACACTTTTGTAGTTTTAGTGTCCATAATGAGCAGTCTTGACAGTTTTTTGGTACACAGGGCAACTTTTGAAGCATGAGGTAGAATTACAGTATGATGTCATAGTAGTATCTCCAGTTCTACAGATTCAGAAATCAACATTTTCTGGTTTTATACCATATTCCTGATAAAGACCTCAAGCTATTTCTCAGCTCTTGGAAGTACCAAAACACCTTGCTTTTCTTCCTGTGGCATTTACCTTATTCTGCCTTGAATAATTGTTTTGTTTTGTTTTGTTTTTCTGAGACAGTCTCACTCTATTGCTCAGGCTGGAGTGCAGTGAAACAATTTCAGCTCACTGCAACCTCTACCTGCTGGGTTCAAGTGATTCTCATACATCAGCCTCCCAAGTAGCTGGGACCACATGTGCATGACACCAGCCTGGCTAATTTTTGTATTTTTGGTGGAGACGATGTTTCCTCATATTTGCCAGGCTGGTTTTGAACTCCTGACCTCAAGTGATCTGCCCACCTTGGCCTCCCAAAGTGCTGGAATTACAAGCATGAGCCACCATGCCCAGCCTGCCTTGTATAATTTTTAATTACTTTCATTCTTATGAATCAATAGGGCAATTTTAATAGGCATGGATACCACAAACATGTGAGTCCTCAATAAAGGTTTGTTGAATTGAATTGACTGTTCATATTTATACATGCTTATAGAAATTTAATTATTCCCTTCTGGAGGAGAGGAGCTCAGTTTCCTCAATGAATAAGGAATTAAGGAAACTGAGCCCCTCTCCTCCAGAAGGGAATAATTCTTCCTTATTTAATTCCTTAGATCAGTTGTTCTCGATCCTGGTTACACATTATTAATAAAATCACTGGAGACTTTTAAAACAAATTCTGATGCTCAAGTCAGTAAAATATCTGGGTGTGTGAAGCCTCTATATTTTCTTTCTAAATTCTCCTCTTGAATTTAATGTGTATCAGAGACTGAGAATTACTGGATTAGACCATCTACAGCTTTGGTTCCAAACCTAGTGTGGTATCAGAATCACCTAAGATTTGTATATAAGGAATTGATGGGCTATGAGAGAGCATATCATAATCATTTATCTCTTGATATTTCCATCTTCTCTGCAGTATGCCTGTCTCCTTTGACTTGGTTTAATTTCTGCCTAGAATGAAGATTTTGAGGTTGGAACAAGTCAGCACCTATGAGCTGGTTTCAAGACCCTGGGGAAGCAAACTGAATAACATTACTGAAATGCTTTATGTAATGCTGTGTTTGCAAAAGATTGTACTGCCCTTTCACTGGAAATAGGTAATATTTTATGTTAAATATTGTGATCATTTCCTCCTAATATCACATTATAATATTCTTCATGCTATTTGCACTGCAAATAAACATATCAGCTACTAAATAATAATTTTTTATTAATCATCCCACAATGATAAATTCGTACGAGCCTTTTAATAGTCTGTCAGATAGGTTGGAATATCACCTGCATTTTGCACATGAGCAAACTGAAGTTAAAATTTGTTCAGAGCAGCTACACTCGACCTTCTGTCACCTGGTTGCAACATTAGTGTTTTTCTACTCCAATGTGTTCACTGTCTTCTTTGCAAAGAAGTAGAAACTTATTTTTTTTTTAAAAAACTCAGATTTCAAGTTCTAAATATGCAATTTATTTTCTGATGAATATTTCCCTTTAAGAAACAGAACGTTTGGAATAGTGAATATTCTAAGCAATCAGACCTGTGCAATTTGTATAATCATTTTATATGTTAGTCATGTTTGTATTTTTCCACATGAAAACAACTGGTCATGCTTAAAATACATTTCATGTAAAACTGCCAGCAGCACAGCTTTGAAATAGATTTTTATCCTATAGAAATGCAGAAGAGTTTAACAAAAATGAAGAAGAGTCTGTTAAAGGGTTGTTTTTCCATGTTGGCATCTTAGGCACTTAATACCTGGTTCTTGAAAATAATAACAATGGGTGTTAGCATTCATGATACATGCACTTTGCTCATCAGGTGTGCATCAACAAGACACAATCTGACCTTCCTGTGCAGAAAAAAGAAAGATTTTATTTTGGAAAAGCCAGAAGGAGACTGGAGTGGTTATATAGAGGCGTCTAATTGCAGGTATTTAAAACATAAAATAATTGTTTAAAATCTCTTCACAGAGAAAAGCTTGTCTGCTACCAGCTGTATTTTTTCCACGCTCTTTTCTACTTTTGTGGAGATCAACTCCTTTGTTATTCTCCCAAAATGTCTAAATAGACTGGAGCTGTAGTTTGAAACACAATGAGAAATGCTACAGCCTTATAAAATGTTAAAAAGCTACAAGAACATGTCTAATTAATTCTTTGAATGCTATTTCATTTTAGAATGTAAAATGAAGAGGGGAAGAGCTTGAACAGGGAGTTAAGACCTTATTTTTAGCTCTGATTCCACCACAAACTTATTATATAACCTTTGGGCAGTTCTCAGAGCCCATATTTCCTCATGTGTGAAATGAAGGCATTAGGCTAGAATGATCTTCCCTCCCTGCCTGAACATTTCATAATGCTACATTTCTACATTTCTCAAGTTTAACCTTCATTCTACACTGAATATATCTAAAATTTTATGTAGATCCTCTCTTGAAAAATTATTTCACTGCTACTAACACTGTTTTTCAAATTGTGGTCTTCAAACTTCCTTTTAACAGAACCACCTGGAATTTATACTAAAAATGCAGATTCTAGGACTGCTCAAACGTACAGATCCAAAATCTTTAGGAAGAGAGGGAGGATTCAAGAATATATGTATGTATGTGTGTGCGTGTATATATGTATGTATGTGTATGTGTGTATATATGTGTGTATACACACATATGTATATATGTAATATTTCTCAAAATAAGACAAACAAGTAGCCAACAGATATATTTTCAAATGTCCCAACCTTGCTAATCATGAGAGAAATACAATTTTTAAGAACTATCTCAACTATCTCACAAGGTAAATATTATCTTATTTTTAAATTTTTTAATTTAAATAGTTTGGGGGAACAGGTGGTTTGTGGTTACATGGATTAGTAATGGTGTAATGGTGATTTCTGAGATTGTGTGGCACCTGTCACCTGAGCAGTGTGCACTGTACACTGTACAATTTGTAGTCTTTTATTCTTCATCAGCCTCCCACCTTTCCCCAGAAGTCCCCAGAGTTCATTATATGCTCATGCCTTTGCATCTTCATAGCTTGGCTCCCATTTATAAGTAAAAACATACAAATGTTTAGTTTTCCATTCCTGAGTTACTTCACATAGAGGAATGATCTCCAATTCCATCCAGGTTCCTGTGAATGCCATCATTTTATTCCTTTTTTATGGCTAGTGTAGTACTCCACAGTATGTGTATATATTTATTTTTTCTTTATCCAGTCATTGGTTGATGAACATTTAGGCTGGTTTCATATTTTTGCAATTGCAAATTGTGCTGCAATAAATATGTGTGTGCAAGTGTCTTTTTCATATAATGACTTATTTTCCTCTGGGTAGAAATCAGTAGTGGGATTGCTAGATCATATGATAGTTCTACTTTTAGTTCTTTAAGGAGTCTCCATATTGTTTTCCATAGTGGTTGTACTAGTTTACATTCCCGCCAGCAATGTAAAAGTGTTCCATTTTCACCATATCCATGTCAACATTGATTATTTTTTCGATTTTTTAAATTATGTCCGTTTGTACAGGAGTAAAGTGGTATTGCAATAGGTTTGATTTACATTTCCCTGATTATTAGTGATGTTGAGTATTTTTTAATATGTTTGTTGACCATTTGTGTATCTATTTTTTAGAACTGTCTATTCATGTCCTTAGCCCACTCTTTGATGGGATTATTTGACATTTGTCTTGCTGATTGGTTTCAGCTGCTTGTAGATTCTGATATTAGTCCTTTGTTTGATGCATAGTTTTGGAATATTTTCTCCAATTCTGTGGGTTGTCTGTTTACTCTTCTGATTATTTCTTTTGCTTGCAGAAACTTTTTAGTTTAATTAAGTCTATCTTTGTTTTTGACGCATTTGCTTTTGGGTTCTTGGTCATGAACTCTTTGCCTAAGACAATATCTAGAAGAGTTTTTCCAATGTTATCTTCCAGAATTTGTACAATTTTAGGTCATAGATTTAAGTCTTTGATCCATCTTGAGTTGATTTTTGTGTAAGGTGAGAGATGAGGATCCAGTTTCATTCTTCCACATGTTGCTTGTCAATTATCCCAGCACCACTTGTTGAATAGAGTGTCCTTTCTGCACTTTATGTTTCTGTTTGCTTTGTTGAAGATCAGTTGGCTGTAGGTATTTGGCTTTATTTCTGGGTTCTCTATTCTGTCACGTTGGTCTATGTGCCTATTTTTACACCAGTACCATGCTGTTTTGGTGACTATATATAGCCTTGTAGTATAGTTTGAAATTGGGTAATGTGATGCCTCTGGATTTGTTCCTTTTGCTTGATTTTGCTTTGGCAATGTGGGCTCCTTTTTGATTCCATATGAATTTTAGGAATGTTTGTTGTAGTTCTGTGAAGAATGATGATGGCATTTTGAGGGGAATTGCATTGAATTTGTAGATTGCTTTTGGCAGTATGGTCATTTTCACACTATTAATTCTACCCATCCATGAGCATGAGATGTATTTCCATTTGTTTGTGTCACCAGTGATTTCTTTCAACAGTGTTTTGTAGTTTTCCTTGTAGAGACCTTTCTCCTCCTTGGTTAGCTGTATTCCTAAGTGTTTTATTTTATTTTATTTTATTTTTTGCAGCTACTGTAAAAAGGGTTGAATTCTGGATTTGATTCTCAGCTTAGTTTTTGTTGTTTTATAGTAGCACTCCTGATTTGTGTACATTGATTCTGTATCCTGAAACTTTACGGAATTCATTTATCAGATCTAAAAGCTTTTTGAATGAATCTTTAGGGTTTTCTAGGTATATGATGATACGATCATATCATCGGCGACAGTTGAACTTTCTCTTTACTGATCTGGTTGCTTTTTCTCTCTTTTTTATTTATTTGTTTGCTCTGGCTAGGACTTCCAGTACTATGCTGAATAGAAGTGGTGAAAGTGTACATCCTTGTCTTGTTTCAGTTCTCACAGGGAATGCTTTCTACTTTTCCCTGTTCGGTATAATGCTGGCTGTGGGTTTGTCATAGATGGCTTTTAATTTGTTAAGATATGTCTCTTCTGTGCCGATTTTGCTGAGAGTTTTAATCATAAATGGATAGTAGACATTGTCAAATGCTTTTTCTGCTTCTGTCGAGATGATCATATGATTTTTGTTTTCAATTCCATGTATGTGGTGTATCACATTTGTTGACTCGGGTGTGTTAAACCACCCCTGCATCCCTGGTATGAAAGCCACTTGATCATGGTGTATTATCTTCTTGATATGCTGTTGGATTCAGTTAGCTAGTATTTTGTTGAGGATTTAGCATCTATGTTCATCAGGGATATTGGTGTGTAGTTTTCTGTTTTTGTTATGTCCTTTCCTGGTTTTGGTTTAGGGTGATACTGGCTTCATAGCACAAATTAGGGAGTTTCCCTTTTTCTCTATCTTTTCGAATAGTTTAAGTAAGATTGCTACCAATTCTTCTTTGAATGTTTGATAGAATTCAGCTGTGAGGCCAGGCACGGTGACTCACACCTATAATTCCAGCACTTTGGGAGGTCCAGGAGGGTGGATCACTTGAGGTCAGGAGTTTGAGACCAGCCTACTCAACGTGGTGAAACCTCATCTCTACTAAAAATACAAAAATTAGCCAAGCATGGTGGTGGGTGCCTATAATCCCAGCTACTCGGGAGACTGAGGCAAGAGAATAACTTGAACCCAGGAGGTGGAGGTTGCAGTGAGCTAAGATCACACCACTGCACTCCAGTCTGGGCAACAGAGCAAGACTCTGTCTGAAAAAATAAACAAATAAATAAAAAAGATTTTAGCTGTGAATCCATCTGGTCCAGGACTTTTTTGTTATTGTTGTTGGCAATTTTAAAATTACTGTTTCAATCTTGCTACTTGTTATTGGTCTGTTCAGAGTTTCTGTTCCTGTTTTAATCTAGGAGGGTTGTGTATTTCCAGGAATTTATTTATTTCCTTGAGGTTTTCTAGTTTGTGCACATAAAGTTGTTTATAGTAGCCTTGAATGATCTTTTATATGTCTGTGGTATCAACTATAATATCTCTTGTTTCATTTCTAATTGACCTTTTAAAATCTTCTCTCTTCCTTTCCTGGTTAATCTTGCTAAAGGTCTATCAATTTTGTTTATCTTTTCAAAGAATCAGCTTTCTGTTTCATTTATCTTTTGTATTTTTTGTTTTAATTTCAATTACTTTCATTTAATTTCTGCTGTGATCTTTGTTATTTCTTTTCTTCTGCTGTGTCTGGGTTTGGTTTGTTCTTGTTTCTTTAGTTCTTTGAGGTGTGACTTTAAAGTGTCTATTTGTGCTCTTTCAGACTTTTTAATATAGGCATTTAATGCTATAAACTTTCCTCTTAGCATTGCTTTTGCTGTACCCCAGAGGTTTTTTGTTGTTGTTGTTGTTTGTTTGTTTGTTTTTAAGTCAAATTATATTTTTCTTAAGTCATAGTACGTTTCTCTCACTGATGACAAGGATATCATGTGTTACAAATACCATGTTTAATTCCTGATAACATATACGAAGGAAGTATATAGCATATGAATATAGGAAATATGTCTGTTTATATCATTAATTTTTGAATTCCTAAATATGTGATAAACATTTTTGAATTAATCCTTGTTATTCCTTCTGTATTATTGAGATGGGGCTATTTTGTTTCTTTTTTTTCTTCTTCTTCTTCCAACTTTTATTTTAGGTTCAGTGAGGTACATATGCAGGTTTGTTACATGGGTAAATTGTGTGTCACTGGGATGTGGTGCACAAATGATTTATTCTCCCAGGTAATGAGCATAGTACCCAATATGTAGCTTTTTGATCCTTACTCTCCTCCCATGCTTCCCCCTCAAGTAAGCCCCATTATCTGTTGTTCCCCTCTTTGTGTCCATGTGTATTTCCATGTGTATTCAGTGTTTAACTCCCACTTATGAGTAAGAACTTTGATTATCTGTTCCTGTGTTAATTTGCTTAGGATAATGGCCTCCACCTGCATCCATGCTGCTGCAAAGGACACAATTTTATTCTTTTTTATGGCTTCATAGTATCCCGTGGTGTATATGTACCACATTTTCTTTATCTAGTCCACTGTTGATGGATATGTAGATTGATTCCATGTCTTTGCTGTTGTGAAAAGTGCTGCAATAAGCGTACACATGGATGTGTCTTAATGGTAGAATGGTATATGTTCCTGTAATGGGATTGCTGGGCCAAATGTTAGTTCTGTTTTAAGTTCTTTGAGAAGTCTCCAAACTGTTTCTATAGTAGTTGAATTAACTGATATTCCCACAAATAGTGTTTAGGAGATCCATTTTCTCCACAACCTGACCAACATCTGTTATTTTTTTTAACTTTCTAATAATCATTGTGACAGGTGTGAGATTGCATTCAATGGTTTTGATTTGCATTTCTCTAATTAGTAATGTTGAGGATTTTTTTCATATACTTATTAGCTGCATGTATATCTTTTTTTCATGTCCTTTACCCATTTTTTAATGGGGTTGTTTTTTGCTTGTTGATTTTTTTAAGTTCCTTATAGATTCTGGATATTAGACTTTTGTCAGATGCATAGATTGTGAATTTTTCTACCATTCTGTAAGTTGTCTGTTTATTGTGTTTATAGTTTCTTTTTCTGTGCAGAAAGTTTTAAGCTTAAATAAGTCTCACTTGTCAATTCTTGTTTTTGTTGCAATTCCTCTTGAAGTCTTTATCATGAAATCTTTGCCCAGATCTATGTCCAGAATGGTGTTTTCTAGTTTTCATTCTAAGATTCTTAAGAGTTTGAGGTTTTACATCTAAATCTTTTTTTTTTAATTATTATTATACTTTAAGTTCTAGGATACATGTGCATAACGTGCAGGTTTGTTACATATGTATACTTGTGCCATGTTGGTGTGTGGCACCCATCAACTCGTCAGCACCCATCAATTCGTCATTTATATCAGGTATAACTCCCAATGCAATCCCTCCCCCCTCCCCCCTCCCCATGATAGGCCCCGGTGTGTGATGTTCCCCTTCCCGAGTCCAAGTGATCTCATTGTTCAGTTCCCACCTATGAGTGAGAACATGCGGTGTCTGGTTTTCTGTTCTTGTGATAGTTTGCTAAGAATGATGGTTTCCAGCTGCATCCATGTCCCTACAAAGGACGCAAACTCATCCTTTTTTATGGCTGCATAGTATTCCATGGTGTATATGTGCCACATTTTCTTTATCCAGTCTGTCACTGATGGACATTTGGGTTGATTCCAAGTCTTTGCTATTGTGAATAGTGTCGCAATAAATATACGTGTGCATGTGTCTTTACAGCAGCATGATTTATAATCCTTTGGGTATATACCCAGTAGTGGGATTGCTGGGTCATATGGTACATCTAGTTCTAGATCCTTGAGGAATTGCCATACTGTTTTCCATAATGGTTGAACTAGTTTACAATCCCACCAACAGTGTAAAAGTGTTCCTATTCCTCCACATCCTCTCCAGCACCTGTTGTTTCCTGACTTTTTAATGATTGCCATTCTAACTGGTGTGAGATGGTATCTCATTGTGGTTTTGATTTGCATTTCTCTGATGGCGAGTGATGATGAGCATTTTTTCATGTGTCTGTTGGCTGTATGCATGTCTTCTTTTGAGAAATATCTGTTCATATCCTTTGCCCACTTTTTGATGGGGTTGTTTGTTTTTTTCTTGTAAACTTGTTTGAGTTCTTTGTAGGTTCTGGATATCAGCCCTTTGTCAGATGAGCAGATTGCAAAAATTTTCTCCCATTCTGTAGGTTGCCTGTTCACTCTGATGGTAGTTTCTTTTGCTGTGCAGAAGCTCTTTAGTTTAATGAGATCCCATTTGTCAATTTTGGCTTTTGTTGCCGTTGCTTTTGGTGTTTTAGACATGAAGTCCTTGCCCATGCCTACCCCAGAGGTTTTGATAGGTTGTGTCACTATTATCATTCAGTTGAAAGAATTTTTTAATTTTCATTTTGATGTCATTATTGACCCAAAGATCATTCAGGAGCAGATTGTTTAATTTCCATGTTTTCAGGGTTCCTTTTGGAGTTAATTTCCAATTTTATTCTACTGTGGTCTGAGAGGGTACTTGATATAATTTCAATTTTCTTTTTTTTTTCTTGAGACGGAGTCTCGCTCTGTCACCCATGCTGGAGTGCTGTGGCGGGATCTCAGCTCACTGCAAGCTCCGCCTCCCGGGTTCACGCCATTCTCCTGTCTCAGCCTCCCGGGTAGCTGGGACTACAGGCGCCGCCACGTCGCCCGGCTAGTTTTTTGTAGTTTTTAGTAGAGACGGGGTTTCACCGTGTTAGCCAGGATGGTCTCGATCTCCTGACCTCGTGATCCGCCCGTCTCGGCCTCCCAAAGTGCTGGGATTACAGGCTTGAGCCACCGCGCCCGGCCAATTTCAATTTTCTTAAATTTATTGAGACTTTTTTTTGGCCTGTCACATGGTCTATCTTGCAGAATGTTTCATGTGCTGATGAGAACAATGTATATTCTGCAGTCGTTGGGTAGAATGTCCTATAAATATCTGCTAAGTTCAATTCTTGTAGTGGATAGTTTAAATCCATTGTTTCTTTGTTGACTTTCTGTCTTGATGACCTGTCTAGTGTTGTCAGTGGAATGTCGAAGTCCCTCACTATTATTGTGTTACCATCTATTTCATTTCTTAGGTCTAGCAGTAAGGTTTAATAAATTTGGGAGCTCCAGTGTTAGATGCATATGTATTTAGGATTGTAATATTTTCCTGTTGGACTTATCTTTTTAGCATTATATAATGTTCCTTCTTATGTTTTTTAACTGTTGTTTTTTTAATGTCTGTTTTGTCTGATGTAAGAATAGCCATTTCTGCTCATTTCTGTTTTTTATTTGCATGGAATATCTTTTTCCACCCCTTTACTTTAAGTTTGTGTGAGTCTTTATGTGTTAGGTGAGTCTCTTAAAGACAGAAAATACTTGGTTGGTGGTTTTTTTAATCCATTATGCTGTTCTGTATCTTTTAAGTGGAGCATTTAGGCCATTGACATTCAACATTAGTATTGAGATGTGAGGTACCATTCAATTCATCATGCTCATTGTTGGCTGAATACCTTGGTTTGTTTTTATCATTATGCTGTTGTTTTATAGGCTTTGTGTGAGATTTATGTTTAAGGAGGTTTGTTGGATACAAAATTATTGGCTGATAATTACTTTGTTTGAGGAGGCTAAAGATAGGACCCCAGTCCCATCTGGCTTGAAGGGTTTCTGCTGAGAAATCTGCTATTAATCTGATAGGTTTTTCTTTATAGGTTACCTGATGTTTTTGCCTCAAAGCTGTTAAGATTCTTTCCTTTGTCTTAACTTGAGACAATTTGATGACTATGTGCCTAAGTGATTATCTTTTTGCAATGAATTTCCCAGATGTTCTTTGAGCTTTTTGTATTTGAATGTCTAGTTCTCTAGCAAGACCAGGGAAGATTTCCTTGCTTATTCCCTCAAATATGTTTTTCAAACTTTTAGATTTCTCTTTTTTCTCAGGAACATCAATTATTCTTAGATTTGGACATTTAACATAATCCCAAATTTCTTGGAGGCTTTGTTCATTTTTTTTAAATTCTTTTTTTCTTTGTCTTTCTTGGATTAATTAAAAAGCCTTGTCTTCAAGCTCAGAAGTTCTTTCTTCTACTTGTTCTAGTCTATTGTTGATACTTTCCAGTGCATTTTTTATTTCTCTAAGTGTGTCTTTCATTTCCAAAAGTTTTGATTGTTTTTTCTTTATGATGTCTATTTCTCTGGAAAATTTTTCATCGATATTCTATATGTTTTTTAAATTTCTTTAAGTTGGTTTTCACTTTTCTCTGGTATCTCCTTGAGTAACTTAATAATCATCCTTCTGAATTCTTTATCTGGCAATTCAGGGATTTCTTCTTGGTTTGGATCCACTGCAGGGGAGCTAGTGTAATCTTTTGGGGGGTGTTATAGAATCTTATTTTCTTATATTTCCAGAATTACTTTTCTGATTTCTTCTATTTGGGTAGGCTATTTCGGTGGAAAGATCTTGAACTCAAGGACTGCTGTTCAAATTCTTTGGTCCCATGGGGTGATCCCTTGATGTAGTGCTCTCCTCCTTACGCTAGGAATGTGGCTTCCTGAGAGCCAACTGGAGTAATTGTTATTGCTCTTCTGCCACCCAGTGGGGCTATCATGCTCTGGGCTGGTGTTGGGGAATTTTTGCAGAGTCCTGTGATGTGATCCATCTTCAGCCATGGATACCAGCACCTGATCTGGTGGCAGTGACAGTGGAGTGAAGCAGACTCTGTGAGAGTCCTTGGTTGTAGTTTTGTTTAATATGCTGTTTTTCTTGAATACTGGTTATGTTAGCAGTGAAGTTGTCACATGGACAGATTCAGGATCTCTGTTTAGTCAGGATGTTGCAGGCAGTGGAATTAACTGTAGTTTTCTCTTTCCTTGGAGCAGGGTTATTCTGTTATGTGTTGCTGTAATGGCTTGAGTTGGTTGACCTGCATCCAGGAGGTGGCACTTTCAAGACAGCCCCAGCTGTGATAGTAGAAGGGGGACAGAAGCTTGCCCTAAGTTGGCCAGGATACGCATTCAGGTTTCTCAGGCAATGGGTGGGACCATAAAGCTCCCAACAAGAGTATATGTTTTTTGTGTTTGGCTACCAGAAGAGGTAGAGAAATACCATCAGGTAGGAGCGGGGTTAGGTGGGGTCTGAGCTCAGACTCTCCTTGGTCAGAACTTGCAGCAGCCACTGTGGGGGGCAGTGGGGCATGGTTTTCAAGCCAATGGAGTTATGTTCAAAAGGGAGTATGGCTGCCTCTGCTGCATCATACAGGTCACCAGGGAAGTTGGGGGAAGCCAACAGTGACAGGCCTCACCCAGCTCCCACACAGCCAGCAAGGCTGGTCTCACTCTTGCCATACTTCCCTAACAGTTTGTATTCAGGTAGCCCATGCACAGGACTCGGACCTTGCCCCAGGCAAGAAGCCTCCCAGCTGAGAAAGCTATCATGGCTTTCAGGCATTGCCTCTCCCTGTCTGCACACACTGTTGGCCGTAGCTCCAGTGCTTGTATCTGCAGCATTTCCTGTTCATCCCCTGGATTCGGCTCAAGAAAATTTGAGCTTGGTTGAAATTATTACAAAGCGCAGTTAGAAGCTTCTTTCACCCTGTGACCTCTCCTTAGTTCCACTGGCTGCCTTCCTCAAGGAGCCCTGTGAGATAAAGTCGAGGTGGCTTCCCTAGGCTGAAGCTGTGAAGTGAGCATGCCTACAAGGCTCTTCCTATTGCTTCTTCTACTTTAATGTTTTGCTTGACTCCCTAAGTCTATTATATCCTTCTCCTATTATGTGAATTTTCAGGTTCCTCTCTGGAGATGTGTGTTTGGAGGCAGGTTTTTCCCTCTCATGCTTTGGGACCTCAGTTTTTCAGCTGCCTCACAGAGTTTTCAGTGGTGAGCTGCTTCTTCCACAGTACCTGTAAACTTTTTCAGTCCTCCTGGCACATTCCTGTAGTGGTTCTTAGAGCAAAAGTTCATAGTGTGAGTCTCCACACACTGTTCCATCCATCCAAGTGGGAGCTGCGTGTTAGTCATGACTCCTATCCACCATTTTCCAGAGAAATGCAAGTTAATACCACAATAAGTTATGACCTCACACTTATTAGATTGGCTATTATAAAAAAATGAAAGATAACAAGTATTGGTGAGGACGTGGAGAAAGGGGAACCCTTGTACATTGTTGTAGTATTCTAAATTAGTACATTTTGGAAAACAGTATGAAGATTCCTTTAAAAACTAAAAATAGCGTTATCACATAACTCAGAAATCCCACTCCTGGGTATATCCAATATGGTATATAATATATCCAATGTAGCATATAGTGAATATACTGGTAGCCAAGAAGTGGTTAATGGGGGCCTTGGGCAAGACCCAGTACATTGCTGATTTCAGATAAACCCAGCACAGTCCTAACAGGGGTCGCCACATGGGTGCTTGTGTCACCCTTCCCCCAGCTCCAGGCAACTCAGAGAGTGATTCCATTTGCTTGGAAGAAAGTAAGGGAAGAGAATAAGAGTCTCTTCCTGGTAATCCAGGAAATTCTTCCAGATCTTATTCAAGACCACAAAGGTGATAATTCTACAAGACTGCAAGAGCCATAGCATTACTGGGCTTGGGAAGCATCTAATGCACATATGGCTGCAGTGACCAAAAGCTTAGATTACAATATTCAGATCCCTTCAAATACCTACCAAGCAGGCCCAAGGACAGGTACAAATAAGCCCAGACTGCAAAGACTGCAGTAAGTACTTAGCTCTTCAATGCACAGACACTAATGAACATTTACAAGCATTAGGACCATCCACGAAAATATGAACACATCAAACGAACTAAATAAGGCACCATGGATCAATTCTTAAGGCAGAGATGTGGACCTTTCAGAAAACTGAAAATAACTATTTTGAGGAAACTCAACAAAATTCAAGATAACAGAGAGAATGAATTTAGAATCTTATTTGATAAATTTAACAGATTGAGATAATTAAAAATAATCAAGAAGAATTCTGCCATTGAAAAATGCAGTTGACATACTGACAAATGCATCAGTCTATTAACAACAGAATTGATCAAGCAGAAGAAAGAATTAATGAACTTGAAGACAGGCTGTTTCAAAGTAGACAGAGAAGACAAAAGAAAAAAGAATATAAAAGGATAAAGCATACCTATAAGGTCTAGAAAATAGCCTCAGAAGGACAAATCTAAGAGTTACTGGCCTTAAAGAGGAGAAGAGAGGAAGATTGGGGTAGAAAGTTTATTCAAAGGGGTAATAACAGAGAACTTCCCAGAACTAGCAAAAGATATCAATATTTAAGTACAAGAATATTATAGAACACCAAGCAGATTTAACCCAAAGAAGACTATCTCAAGGTATTTATGTAATTAAATTCACATAAAGATAAAGGATCCTAAAAGTAGCAAGAGAAAAGAAACAACAGTATAAAATGGAGGTTCCGTATGTCTGACAGCAGACTTTTCAGTGGAAACATTACAAGCCAGGAGAGAGTGGCATGACAGGACAGAATGCTGAAGGAAAACCTATTTTCTCCTAGAATGATCTATCCAGCTAAAGTATCCCTCGAATATGAAGAATAAATAGATATTCCCAAACAAAAGCTGAGGGGTTTCATCAACACCAGATTTGACCTGCGAGGAATGCTAAAGGGATTCTTCAATCCAAAAGAAGAGGACGTTAATAAGCAGTAATAAATCACGTGAAGGTGCAAAACTCACTGGTAGTAGTAAGTACACAGAAAAACGCAGAATAGTATAACACTGTAATTTTGGTGTGTGAACCACTCATATCTTGAGTAAAAAACTAAATGATGAACCAATCAAGAATAATGACTACAACCACTTTTGGCTCACGCCTGTATTCCCAGCACTTTGGGAGGCCAAGGTAGGTGGATCACCTGAGGTCAGGAGTTCGAGACCTGCCTGGCCAACATGGTGAAACCCTATCTCTACTAAAAATACAAAAATTAGCTGGACATGGTGGCTGGTGCCTATAATCCCAGTTACACTGGAGACTGAAGCAAGAGAATCACTTGAACCCAGGAGACAGAGGTTTCAGTGAGCTGAGATTGTGCTACTGCATTCCAGCCTGATTGACAGAGGGAGACTCCATCTCAAAAACAAACAAACAAGCAAACAAAAATTTAAAAAGGGAGAGGGGGCAAAGTTAAAGTGTAGAGTTTTTGTTAGTTTTCTCTTTGCTTATTTGTTTGTTTTTATGCAATGAATATTAAGTTGTTACTATTTAAAATAATGAGTTATAAAACACCATTTGCAAGCCTCATGGCAACTTAAAATCAAAAAACGTAGAACAGATATACAAAAAATAAAAAGCAAGAAATTAAATAATACCATGAGAGCAAATCACCTTTACTTTTTAGAAGGAGAAAAGAAGAAGACTACAGAACAATCAGAAAATAAATCACATGGTACTTCTAGTTCTAGATCCTTGAGGAATCGCCATACTGTTTTCCATAATGGTTGAACTAGTTTACAATCCCACCATCCCATTACTGGATATATACCCAAAGGATTATAAAGACACATGCACATGTATGTTCATTGCAGCACTATTCACAATAGCAAAGACTTGGAATCAACCCAAATATCCATCAGTGACAGACTGGATTAAGAAAATGTGGCACATATACACCATGGAATACTATGCAGCCATAAAAAAGGATGAGTTTGTGTCCTTTGTAGGGACATGGATGCAGCTGGAAACCATCATTCTCAGCAAACTATCGCAAGAACAGAAAACCAAACACTGCACGTTCTCACTCATAGGTGGGAACTGAACAATGAGATCACTTGGACTCAGGAAGGGGAACATCACACACTGGAGCCTATTATAGAGAGGGGGGAGGGATTGCATTGGGAGTTATACCTGATGTAAAGGACGAGTTGGTGGGTGCAGCACACCAACATGGCACAAGCATACATATGTAACAAACCTGCACATTATGCACATGTACCCTAGAACTTAAAGTATAATAATAATAATAATAAAAGAAAATAAATTACAAAATGGCAGGAGTAAGTCTTTGCTTATCAATAGTAACATTGAATATAAATGGACTAAATCTTCCAATCAAAAGGCAGAGAATGACTAAATGGATTAAAAAAGAAGGCCCAATGATCCTTTGCTATGAGAAACATCCTTTACATATAAAGACACACCTAGACTGAAAACTAAGAGATGAAAAAAGATGTTCCATGCAAAAGGAAACCAAAAAAGAGCAGGCATAGCTATACTTTATCAGACAAAATACATTTCAAGACAAAAATCTATTTTAAAAAAGGCAAAGAAGATCATTATATAATGACAAAAGGTCAATTCAGAGAGAGGATATAACAATTTTAAATATATATTCATCCAACAAGGGAGCCCTCAGACATACAAAGCAAATATTATTAGAGCTAAAGAGAGAGATAGACCCTAATACAATAATAGCTGGAGACTTCAACACCCCACTTTCAGCATTGACCAGATTATCCAGACAAAAAATCAACAAAGAACTTTGGACTAAATCTGCACTATAGACCAAATTGATCTAATAGGTGTTTAATGAACATTTCACCCAATGGCTGCAGAATACACATTCTTCTCTTTAGCACATGGATCATTCTCAAGGATAGACCATATGTTAGGCCACAAAACAAGTCTTAACATTTTCTTGAAAAAGAGGAACTGTATCAAACATCTTCTCTGACCACAATATAATAAAACTAGAAATCAACAATTGGAGGAATTTTGGAAACCATACAAACACATGGAAATTAAACAATATCCTCCTGAATGTCCAGTAGGTCAATGAAGAACTTAAGAAGAAAATTTAAAAATTTCTTGAAACAAATTATAAAGTAAACACAACATATCAAAACCTATAGGAGAGGGGGGCGGAGCAAGATGGCCGAATAGGAACAACTCCAGTCTCCAACTCCCAGCGCGAGCGACACAGAAGACCGGTGATTTCTGCATTTTCAACTGAGGTACTGGGGTCATCTCACTAGGGAGTGCCGGACAATCGGTGCTGGTCAGCTGCTGCAGCCTGACCAGCGAAAGCTGAAGCAGGGCGAGGCATCGCCTCACCTGGAAGCGCAAGGGGGAAGGGGATCCGTTTTCCTAGCCAGGGGAACTGAGACACACAACACCTGGAAAATCGGGTAACTCCCACCCCAATACTGCGCTGTAAGCATACAGGCATTACAGGAGAATATATCCCACACCTGGCCGGGAGGGTCCCACGCCCACGAAGCCTCCCTCACTGCTAACACAGCAGTCTGCCGCGATCTATCCGCAAGGCAGGAGCGAGGCTGGGGGAGGGGCGCCCGCCATTGCTGAGGCTTAAGTAGGTAAACAAAGCCGCTGGGAAGCTCGAACTGGGTGGAGCTCACAGCAGCTCAAGGAAGCCTGCCTGTCTCTGTAGTCTCCACCTCTGGGGACAGCGCACAGCTGAAGACCAACAGGGGAAGTAGCGGGAGCCGGTGCAGATGCGAACGACTCTGTCTGACAGCTTTGGGGAGAGCCGCGGATCTCCCAACGCGGAGGTTGAGATCTGAGAACGGACAGACTGCCTGCTCAGGTGTGTCCCTGACCCCTGAGTAGCCTAGCTGGGAGAAATCCCCCACTAGGGGCAGTCTGACACCCCACACTTCACAGGGTGGAGTACACCCCTGAGAGGACACTTCCAAAGGAAGAATCAGACAGGTACACTCGCTGTTCAGCAATATTCTATCTTCGGCAACCTCTGCTGCTGATACCCAGGCAAACAGGGTCTGGAGTGGACCTCAAGCAATCTCCAACAGACCAACAGAGAGTCCTTCTGACTGTCAGAAGGAAAACTATCAAACAGGAAGGACACCTATACCAAAACCCCATCAGTTCGTCACCACCATCAAAGACCAGAGACAGATAAAACCACAAAGATGGGGAAGAAGCAGGGCAGAAAAGCTGGAAATTCAAAAAATAAGAGCGCATCTCCCCCTGCAAAGGAGCGCAGCCCATCACCAGCAACGGATCAAAGCTGGTCAGAGAATGACTTGGACGAGAGGAGAGAAGAAGGCTTCAGTCCATCAAACTTATCAGAGCTAAAGGAGGAATTACGTACCCAGCGCAAAGAAACTAAAAATCTTGAAAAAAGAGTGGAAGAATTGACAGCTAGACTAATTAATGCAGAGAAGATCATAAACGAAATGACAGAGATGAAAACCATGACACGAGAAATACGTGACAAATCCACAAGCTTCAGTAACCGACTCGATCAACTGGAAGAAAGAGTATCAGCGATTGAAGATCAAATGAATGAAATGAAGCGAGAAGAGAAACCAAAAGAAAAAAGAAGAAAAAGAAATGAGCAAAGCCTGCAAGAAGTATGGGATTACGTAAAAAGACCAAATCTACGTCTGATTGGGGTGCCTGAAAGTGAGGGGGAAAATGGAACCAAGTTGGAAAACACTCTTCAGGATATCATCCAGGAGAACTTCCCCAACCTAATAGGGCAGGACAACATTCAAATTCAGGAAATACAGAGAACGCCACAAAGATACTCCTCCAGAAGAGCAACTCCAAGACACATAATTGCCAGATTCACCAAAGTTGAAATGAAGGAAAAAATCTTAAGGGCAGCCAGAGAGAAAGGTCGGGTCACCCACAAAGGGAAGCCCATCAGACTAACAGCAGATCTCTCGGCAGAAACTCTACAAGCCAGAAGAGAGTGGGGGCCAATATTCAACGTTCTTCAAGAAAAGAATTTTAAACCCAGAATTTCATATCCAGCCAAACTAAGTTTCATAAGTGAAGGAGAAATAAAATCCTTTACAGATAAGCAAATGCTTAGAGATTTTGTCACCACCAGGCCTGCCTTACAAGAGACCCTGAAGGAAGCCCTAAACTTGGAAAGGAACAACCGGTACCAGCCATCGCAAAAACTTGGCAAAATGTAAAGACCATCGAGGCTAGGAAGAAACTGCATCAACTAACGAGCAAAATAACCAGTTAATATCATAATGGCAGGATCAAGTTCACACATAACAATATTAACCTTAAATGTTAATGGACTAAATGCTCCAATTAAAAGACACAGACTGGCAAACTGGATAAAGAGTCAAGACCCATCAGTCTGCTGTATTCAGGAGACCCATCTCACATGCAGAGACATACATAGGCTCAAAATAAAGGGATGGAGGAAGATCTACCAAGCAAATGGAGAACAAAAAAAAGCAGGGGTTGCAATCCTAGTCTCTGATAAAACAGACTTTAAACCATCAAAGATCAAAAGAGACAAAGAAGGCCATTACATAATGGTAAAGGGATCAATTCAACAGGAAGAGCTAACTCTCCTAAATATATATGCACCCAATACAGGAGCACCCAGATTCATAAAGCAAGTCCTTAGAGACTTACAAAGAGACTTAGACTCCCATACAATAATAATGGGGGACTTCAACACTCCGCTGTCAACATTAGACAGATCAACGAGACAGAAAGTTAACAAGGATATCCAGGAATTGAACTCATCTCTGCACCAAGCGGACCTAATAGACATCTATAGAACTCTCCACCCCAAATCAACAGAATATACATTCTTCTCAGCACCACATCGCACTTATTCCAAAATTGACCACATAATTGGAAGTAAAGTACTCCTCAGCAAATGTAAAAGAACAGAAATTATAACAAACTGTCTCTCAGACCACAGTGCAATCAAACTAGAACTCAGGACTAAGAAAATCAATCAAAACCGCTCAACTACATGGAAACTGAACAACCTGCTCCTGAATGACTACTGGGTACATAACGAAATGAAAGCGGAAATAAAGATGTTCTTTGAAACCAATGAGAACAAAGATACAACATACCAGAATCTCTGGGACACATTTAAAGCAGTGTGGAGAGGGAAATTTATAGCACTAAATGTCCACAAGAGAAAGCAGGAAAGATCTAAAATTGACACTCTAACATCACAATTAAAAGAACTAGAGAGGCAAGAGCAATCACATTCAAAAGCTAGCAGAAGGCAAGAAATAACTAAGATCAGAGCAGAACTGAAGGAGATAGAGACACAAAAAACCCTCCAAAAAATCAATGAATCCAGGAGTTGGTTTTTTGAAAAGATCAACAAAATTGACAGACCGCTAGCAAGGCTAATAAAGAAAAAAAGAGAGAGGAATCAAATAGGTGCAATAAAAAATGATAAAGGGGATATCACCACTGACCCCACAGAAATACAAACTACCATCAGAGAATACTATAAACGCCTCTACGCAAATCAACTAGAAAATCTAGAAGAAATGGATAATTTCCTGGACACTTACACTCTCCCAAGGCTAAACCAGGAAGAAGTTGAATCCCTGAATAGACCAATAGCAGGCTCTGAAATTGAGGCAACAATTAATAGCCTACCCACCAAAAAAAAGTCCAGGACCAGATGGATTCACAGCTGAATTCTACCAGAGGTACAAGGAGGAGCTGGTACCATTCCTTCTGAAACTATTCCAATCAATAGAAAAAGAGGGAATCCTCCCTAACTCATTTTATGAGGCCAACATCATCCTGATACCAAAGCCTGGCAGAGACACAACAAAAAAAGAGAATTTTAGACCAATATCCCTGATGAACATTGATGCAAAAATCCTCAATAAAATACTGGCAAACCGGATTCAGCAGCACATCAAAAAGCTTATCCACCATGATCAAGTGGGCTTCATCCCTGGGATGCAAGGCTGGTTCAACATTCGCAAATCAATAAACGTAATCCAGCATATAAACAGAACCAAAGACAAGAACCACATGATTGTCTCAATAGATGCAGAAAAGGCTTTTGACAAAATTCAACAGCCCTTCATGCTAAAAACGCTCAATAAATTCGGTATTGATGGAACGTACCTCAAAATAATAAGAGCTATTTATGACAAACCCACAGCTAATATCATACTGAATGGGCAAAAACTGGAAAAATTCCCTTTGAAAACTGGCACAAGACAGGGATGCCCTCTCTCACCACTCCTATTCAACATAGTGTTGGAAGTTCTGGCTAGGGCAATCAGGCAAGAGAAAGAAATCAAGGGTATCCAGTTAGGAAAAGAAGAAGTCATATTGTCCCTGTTTGCAGATGACATGATTGTATATTTAGAAAACCCCATCGTCTCAGCCCAAAATCTCCTTCAGCTGATAAGCAACTTCAGCAAAGTCTCAGGATACAAAATTAATGTGCAAAAATCACAAGCATTCTTATACACCAGCAACAGACAAGCAGAGAGCCAAATCAGGAATGAACTTCCATTCACAATTGCTTCAAAGAGAATAAAATACCTAGGAATCCAGCTTACAAGGGATGTAAAGGACCTCTTCAAGGAGAACTACAAACCACTGCTCAGTGAAATCAAAGAGGACACAAACAAATGGAAGAACATACCATGCTCATGGATAGGAAGAATCAATATCGTGAAAATGGCCATACTCCCCAAGGTTATTTATAGATTCAATGCCATCCCCATCAAGCTACCAATGACTTTCTTCACAGAATTGGAAAAAACTGCTTTAAAGTTCATATGGAACCAAAAAAGAGCCCGCATTGCCAAGACAATCCTAAGTCAAAAGGACAAAGCTGGAGGCGTCACGCTACCTGACTTCAAACTATACTACAAGGCTACAGTAACCAAAACAGCATGGTACTGGTACCAAAACAGAGATATAGACCAATGGAACAGAACAGAGTCCTCAGAAATAATACCGCACATCTACAGCCATCTGATCTTTGACAAACCTGAGAGAAACAAGAAATGGGGAAAGGATTCCCTATTTAATAAATGGTGCTGGGAAAATTGGCTAGCCATAAGTAGAAAGCTGAAACTGGATCCTTTCCTTACCCCTTATACGAAGATTAATTCAAGATGGATTAGAGACTTAAATGTTAGACCTAATACTATAAAAACCCTAGAAGAAAATCTAGGTAGTACCATTCAGGACATAGGCATGGGCAAGGACTTCATGTCTAAAACACCAAAAGCAACGGCAGCAAAAGCCAAAATTGACAAATGGGATCTAATTAAACTAAAGAGCTTTTGCACAGCGAAAGAAACTACCATCAGAGTGAACAGGCAACCTACAGAATGGGAGAAAATTTTTGCAACCTACTCATCTGACAAAGGGCTAATATCCAGAATCTACAAAGAACTCAAACAAATATACGAGAAAAAAACAAACAACCCCATCAAAAAGTGGGGAAAGGATATGAACAGACATTTCTCAAAAGAAGATATTCATACAGCCAACAGACACATGAAAAAATGCTCATCATCACTGGCCATCAGAGAAATGCAAATCAAAACCACAATGAGATACCATCTCACACCAGTTAGAATGGCAATCATTAAGAAGTCAGGAAACAACAGGTGTTGGAGAGGATGTGGAGAAATAGGAACACTTTTACACTGTTGGTGGGATTGTAAACTAGTTCAACCATTATGGAAAACAGTATGGCAATTCCTCAAGGATCTAGAACTAGATGTACCATATGACCCAGCCATCCCACTACTGGGTATATACCCAAAGGATTATAAATTAGTCTACTACAAAGACACATGTACACGTATGTTTATTGCGGCACTATTCACAATAGCAAAGACTTGGAATCAGCCCAAATGTCCATCTGTGACAGACTGGATTAAGAAAATGTGGCACATATACACCATGGAATACTATGCAGCCATAAAAAAGGATGAGTTTGCGTCCTTTGTAGGGACATGGATGCAGCTGGAAACCATCATTCTTAGCAAACTATCACAAGAAGAGAAAACCAAACACCGCATGTTCTCACTCATAGGTGGGAACTGAACAATGAGATCACTTGGACTCGGGAAGGGGAACATCACACACTGGGGTCTATCATGGGGAGGGGGGAGGGGGGAGGAGGGAGGGATTGCATTGGGGAGTTATACATGATATAAATGATGAATTGATGGGTGCTGACGAGTTGATGGGTGCAGCACACCAACATGGCATAAGTATACATATGTAACAAACCTGCACGTTATGCACATGTACCCTAGAACTTAAAGTATAATAAAAAAAAAAAAAGAAAAAAAAAAAAGAAAAAAAGAAAAATTTAAAAGAGTCCGAAATAAGTGGAGACATATACTGTGTTCACAAAATGAAAAATTAAATATTGCTAAGATGGAAACCCTCTCAGAACTTATGTATAATTCAAGGCAATTCCAAACAAAATCCCAGCAGACCTTTTCTCTAAGCTTATTATAAAATTCATAAGAAAATGTCGAAAAGGTAGGTTAGCCAAAACTATTTTTCGAAAAAGAAGTCAAATTAAAGGACTTACACTACTTCACTCCAAAATTTGTTATAACACTAAAGTTAAATAAAAAGTATTGTAATAATGATATAAAGATAGACATACAGATCAATGAAACTGAATAGGAATTAAGAAATAGTCTCACACTTATATGGTCAACTGATTTTCAATAAAAGTGCCAAAGCAATTCGATGGTGAAAGATCATCTCTTCAACAAAGATGCTGGAACATAAATCTACAGGGCCTAGAAAATAAAAACAAAAACATGACAAAATAGAAGGGTTTTTGCATGTTCCAGACTGAGCGTAAGTAGTACAGGACTTAAATGTTGGTCCCATGATGTTGAGGATGTAGCCTTTTTCAAAAGTCTCTAAGTGTAACTTTCATTTTGAGATTTAAAATAGTGGTTCCAACTCCTTCTGTTATGTGTATATGATAGTCAGTGGGAAAGAAAGAAAAGCAATGAAAAACAAATGCTTTAATTTAACATAAACTGTACATTGAACTCATCACTTCTGTTATCATCCCACTGAACTGAGCCACAACAAATATAAACATAAACAAAATTTCACTTGAACCAGTTCAATAAATTAGCTGTTGATTATGTTACAGTTTTTTTCAAAGATCATTGATCAGAAACATTCTCTTTTTTTTTCTTTTCTTTGTAAGATGGGAAGAGTCAGGCTTTAGATTGAGGAAAAAATGAATGGTATCCTAGATCCTGCAATCAGAGTTCAAAGCTGTGTGGATTTTAAGATGGGAAAATTTAGTATAATTTTGTAACATTTTGTAATGATGTTATCTACTTAAGAACACGCAGTTACTGTAACTTCAAGTTCTTTGATCCATGGCCATGCAGGTTCACCAACATTTCTATGAGTCAGCACAAAATGCTTAGATCTCAATGAAACACGAGAGTAATTTTTGATGTCATTATCAGCTATTTTCTGGGGAGTGATTTTTTTCTTTGATCATGATGGTGAATACTTGGGATCATGAAAGTACTAAAAAATTTTATAGGTCTGCAACAAAATGTGGATCTCTTTTTCTCCCTGAATTTTTAAATAAAAGATGAAAGCAATGTGCTGAAAGTGAAAAATGATTATAAACATTTATCATCTGGGGCCTTTTTGTTCATTGTGGAGTTTAAAACAAACAAATAAAATTTTTTTTTCTAGTTACGTTGTAAAAAAAAAAAAAAAAAAAAAAAAAAAAAAAAAAAAAAAAAAAAAAACCTATAGGATACAGCAAAAGCAGTACTATAAGTGCCTACATCAAAAAGGTAGAAAAACTTTAAATAAACAACCTAAGAATACATCTTATAGAACTAGAAAAGTAAGAGCAAGCCAAACCTAAAATTAGCAGGAGGAAAGAAATAATAAAGATCAGAGCAGAAATAAATGAAGTTGAAACAAGGAAAATAATACAAACTATCAAAGAAATGAAAAGTTGGTTTTGTGAAGAGATTTTAAAAATCAGCAAACCCATTATCAGACTAAGAAAAAAAAGAAAAGACCCAAATAAATAAAATCAAAGTTGAAAAAGGAGACATTACAACCAATACTATAGAAATTCAAGGGATCATTAGAAGCTATTATGAGCAACTATATACCAATAATTTGGAAAATCTAGAAGAAATGGATAATTTCTTAGACATATACAAGCTACCAAGATTGAATCATGAAGAAATCCAAAACCTGAACTGAAAAATAGCGAGTAACAAGATTGAAGCCATAATAAAAAGTCTCCCAGTGAAAAGTCCAGGACCAATGGCTTCACTTCTGAATTCTATCAAACATTAAAAGAACTTAAATAATACCAATCCCTTTCAAACTATTCTGAAAAATAAAGGAGGAGGGAATGCTTCAGAAACTCATTCTATGAGGCCAGTATTATCCTGATACAAAAAACAGACAAAGACACATCAAAAAAGAAACTACAGGCTAATATCCCTGATGAACATTGATGTAAAAATCCTCAACAAAATACTAGCAAATCAAATTCAACAATACATTAAAAGATCATTCACCGTGATGAAATGGGATTTATCCCAGGGATGCAAAAATTGTTCAATATACACAAATTATTCAAAGTGATACATCATATCAACAGAATGAAGAACAAAAACCATATAATCATTTCAATTGATGCTAAAAAAGCATTTGATAAAATTCAACATCACTTAATGTTAAAAATCCTCAGAAAACTGGATGCAGAAGGAATATACCTCAATATAATAAAAGCCATATATGACAGACCCACAGCTAGTATAATACTGAATGGGCAAAAGTGAAAGCCTTTTCTCTAAGATCTGGAGCATGACAAGGATGCCAACTTTCATCACTGTTATTCAACATAATACTGGATGTCCTAGCTAGAGCAATTAGACAAGAGAAAGAAATAAAGCACATCTGCATTAGAAAGGAAGAAGTCAAATTATTCTTCTGTGCAAATGATATGGTATTACATTTGGAAAAATCTAAAGATGTCACCAAAAAGCTATTAGAATTGATCAACAAATTCAGCATAGTGCCAGGATACAAAGTCAACATGCAAAAATTACTAGCATTTCTATATGCCAACAACAAACAAAGTGAAAAAGAAATCAAGAAAGTAATCCCATTTATAATAACTACAAAGAAAATAAAATACCTAGGAATTAACATAACCAATGAAGTGAAAGAGCTCTACAATAAAAAATTGTAAACCACTTCACAAGAAAGTGAAGAGGACATCAGAAAAAATGAAAACATATTCCATGTTCATGGATTGGAAGAGTCAATATTGTTAAAATTTCGACACTACACAAAGCTATCTTCAGATTCAATGCAATCGTTATCAAATACCACTGACATTCTTCACAGAAATAGAAAAAACAATTCTAAAATGTGTATGGAACCACAAAAGAACCAGAATAGCCAATGCTATCCTGAGCAAAAAGAACAAAACTGGAAGAATCACATTACAAAGGATTATTAGAAGCTATTTAGAGCAACTACATATTAATAATTTGGAAAATCTAGAAGATAAATTTATTGCCAAGTTTATTTCAAAGAAGTGATTGAAGTATTTTCATACATTTTGCTTATTGCCCAGCAGAGACAGGTGGCAGGGTCAGGCTCAGGGTCTGGCACCCTCACAGCTGGAGACGGAGGCTCGCCTGGCACTGTTGTCTCAGGAGCAGGGGATCTGTGCCTAGAGCTGGGCTGCAGCCCCTGCAGGCAGCTGTTGAACACTGGAGGGCCGCCTGGACCAAACAAGATGGGCTCCTGAGGACATGGGGCAGTGATTTTGTTCTGTGGTGTGTGGCATGTGTGGTGACAGATGAGGCCCAAGCTGGGAAACCCAGGCCTTCCTGTTCACACTGAGCTGCTTCCTGAGATAGATGTTCAAGCGAGGCTGCAGGGGCAGTGGTGGGGCCGAGTGTGACCATTTGCTAAATAAAGTGAAATATGCAACCTCAAAACATATATATATATATATATCATGTCATGAAAAAAATTCAAATCATACTACAAAGCTACAGTAACCAAAACAGCATGGTACTGGTATAAAAACAGACATGTAGATCAATGGAACAGAATAGAAATCTGAGAAACTTCTTTCCAATAAAGTTCCAAGAACACACATTGGGGAAAGGACAGTCCTTTCAATAAATGGCCTGAAAAAATTGGATATCCATATACTGAAGAATGAAACTACACCCTATCTCTCACAATATACAAAAATCAAATCAAGGTGAATTAAAACTTAAATCTAAGACTTCAAACTATAAAACTACTCAAAGAAAACATCCTCCAGGACATTGGTCACAGCAAATATTTCTTGAATAATACCCCACCTACATAGGCAACCAAGCTAACATGTACACGTGGTATTACATCAGCTTAAAAAGCTTCTGCACAGCAAAAGAAACAATCAACAAAGCGAAAAAGACAACTCACAGAATGGGAGATAATATTTTCAAACTATCCATCTGACAAGGGATTAATAACCAGAATATATAAAGAGCTCAAAAAACTCAATAGAAAAAAAATCTAATAATCCAGTTAAACAAGTGGCAAAATATCTGAATAGACATTTCTCAAAAGAAGATATGCAAATGGAAAACAGATGTATAAAAAGATGCTCAACATCATTAATATTCTGAGAAATGCAAATCAAAACTACAAGAAGATATCATCTCATTCCAGTTAAAAGGGCTTTTATCCAAATACAAGCTATAACAATGCTGGCAAAGATGTGTAGAAAAGGGAACCCTCATACATTGTTGGTGGGAATGTAAATTAGTA
This sequence comes from Rhinopithecus roxellana, assembly GCF_007565055.1. Lineage (NCBI taxonomy): Eukaryota > Metazoa > Chordata > Mammalia > Primates > Cercopithecidae > Rhinopithecus > Rhinopithecus roxellana. The sequence continues at coordinate 137,814,543 of NC_044552.1, read as the reverse complement.
CAACTGCTATGGAAAACAGTTTGAGGTTCCCCAAAAAACTAAAAATAAAGTTACCATATGATCCAGCAATTCCACTGCTAGGTATATAACCAAAAGAAAGGAAATCAGTATATAGAAGAGACACCTGCACTCCCATTTTTATTGCAGCTCTATTCACAATAGGCAAGATTTGGCAGCAATGTAAGTGTTCATCAACAGATGAATGGATAGAGAAAATGTGGTACATATACACAATGGAGTAATAGCCATAAAAAAGAATGAGATCCAATCATTTGTAACAACATGGATGGAGTTGGAGATCCAATAAAAAATCTCCAATTATTTATGTTAAGTAAAATAAGCTAGGCACAGAAGGACAAATTTCACATGTTCTCATGTCTTGGTGAGAGCTAAAAATTAAAGCAATTAAACTCATGGAGATAGAGAGTAGAACAATGATTACTGAGACTGGAAAGGGTAGTGAAGAGAAAGGCGGCATGGTTAATGGTACAAAAATGAAGTTAGGTAGAATGACTAAGAGCTACTATTTGATAGCACAAGAAGGTGTCTACAGTCATCAGTAATTTATTGCACATTTTAAAATAACAAACGAAGCCAGGAGTGGTGGACCACACCTGTAATGCCAGCACTTTGGGAGGATGAGGCAGGAGGATCACCTGAGGTCAGGAGTTCGAGATCAGTCTGGCCAACATGGTGAAACCCCATCTCTACTAAATTGCAAAAATTAGCCAGGCTTGGTGGCATGCACCTGTAATCCCAGCTACTCAGGAGGCTGAGGCAGGAGAATCACTTGAACTCGGGAGATGGAGATTGCAGTGTGTCAAAATCACGCCACTGCACTCCAGCTTGGGTGACAGAGCGAGACTTTGTCTCAAAATTAATTAATTAATTAACCAAAAGAGTGTAGATTTTTGTAACACACACAAAAAAGGATAAATGCTTGAGGTGATGTATATTCCATATATCCTGATATGATTATTATGCATCGTATCCCTGTGTCAAAATATCTCCATAAATATACACACCTACTATGTACACGCAAAATTAAAAATTAAAAAAAAAGAGCCTGGCTCCTGCCTGCCCGCTTGCTTTCTCTCTCACCATGTGATCTCTGCATACTGCTCTCCTTTGCCTTCCCCCATGAGCAGAAGTAGCTTGAGGCTCTCATCAGGTACAGATACCCAATGTTGTACTTTCTGGCCATGAGAATTGTGAGCCAAATGAACTATTTTTCTTTCTAAATTGCCCAGCCTCAGATGTTTCTTTATGGTAGCACAAAACAGACTAAGATAAAGGGTACAAAGTTTTAGTTAGACAGGAGAAATAGGTTCTGGTGGTCTAGTGATTATGGTTAATAATATATTGTATATTTCAAAATAGCTAAAATAATGGATTTTAAATGTTCTCACTACAAATAAATGATAAGTACTTGATAGATATGTTAGTCTGATTTTATCATTTCACAATGTATACATGTTATGGAAAAAATCACATTGTATCCCATAAACATATACAATTATTACTTGTCATTTTAAATATATATATTAAATATATATACTTATATGTCTAATGACATATAATGTTTATATATACGTGGGTGTGTGTGAATATATATATGTCTAATGAGTTCCTTGATGATCCTTATTTCTTCTAAAGTTTGAAAACAACTGGAAAACCAAGAAAGGAAAACCTGAGAAGATAAGAGGGGACAATAATAGAGCGACAGTGGTAATTGCTCCCTAGTTTTGGATGAGGAAGAAATAGGTGGAGAGGAAAGTGGGGAGTGATCCAGGTGCAAAGGGTACTCCTGAAGAAGGCATTTCTTTGTTAACATTTCTTGCACTGGGTTCCTTGTTTGCACAGACTGAGATCTGCACTGATTATGATAACTGGTTGTACAAAATTGCCCTGAAATCATAGTATCACCTGATATATTGGGTCTGTAGCCTTTGTTTTCCATAATATTCAAAGCCAGAGATGCTGGTTGTGATTATGTCTAATGAATGAGGAAATGGTCTTCCTGAAAAGGCAGTGAAAAAACTGAAGTAAATGATGATCATTTAAGACAGTCATTTTTTAAACAGTAGAAATAAACTATTTGGTAAATTAAAATATATTCTCTTCATACTTGGGATTTTACTCAAATTTTGTTTATCCTTGTTTTGGGGGTTGTTTACTAGAATGTTTGGGCTAGATCATTTATGAAAATTTAGGGGAAACACATGCTTTTTTAAAAAAATACTTTAAGTTCTAGGGTACATGTGCACAAGGTGCAGGTTTGTTACATATGTATACATGTGCCATGTTGGTGTGCTGCACCTGTTAACTTGTCATTTACATTAGGTATATCTCCTAATGCTAACCCTCCCCCCTACCCCCACCCCATGACAGGCCCTGGTGTGTGATGTTCCCCTTCCTGTGTCCAAGTGTTCTCATTGTTCAATTCCCACCTATGAGTGAGAACATGCAGTGTTTGGTTTTTTGTCCTTGCAATAGTTTGCTGAGAATGATGGTTTCCAGCCTCATCCATGTCCCTACAAAGGATATGAGCTCATCATTTTTTATGGCTGCATAGTATTCCATGGTGTAATTCCATAGTAATTCCAAGTAATACTTGTAATTCCAAGTATTCCATAGTAATCCAGTCTATCATTGATGTACATTTGGGTTGGTTCCAAGTCTTTGCTATTGTGAATAGTGCTGCAATAAACATACGTGTGCATGTGTCTTCATAGAAGCATGATTTATAAGTTCTTTGGGTATATACTCAGTAATGGGATAGCTGGGTCAAATGGTATTTCTAGTTCTAGATGCTTGAGGAATCACCACACTGTCTTCCACAATGGTTCAACTAGGTTACAGTCCCACCAACAGTGTAAAAGCATTCCTATTTCTCCACGTCCTCTCCAGCCCGTTGTTTCCTGACTTTTTAATGATCACCATTCTAACTGGTGCGAGATGGTATCTCATTGTGGTTTTGATTTGCATTTCTCTGATGGCCAGTGATGGTGAGCATTTTTTCCATGTGTCTGTTGACTGCATAAATGTCTTCTTTTAAGAAGTGTCTGTTCATATCCTTTGCCCACTTTTTGATGTGATGGTTTGATTTTTTCTTGTAAATTTGTTTGAGTTCTTTGTAGATTCTGGATATTAGCCCTTTGTCAGATGGGTAGATTGTAAAAACGTTCTCCCATTCTGTAGGTTGTCTGTTCACTCTGATGGTAGTTTCTTTTACTGTGCAGAAGCTCTTTAGTTTAATTAGATCCCATTTGTCAATTTTGGCTTTTGTTGCCATTGCTTTTGGTGTTTTAGACATGAAGTCCTTGCCCATGCCTATGTCCTGAATGGTATTGCCTAGGTTTTCTTCTAGGGTTTTTATGGTTTAGGTCTAACATTCAAGTCTCTAATCCATCTTGAAATAATTTTTGTATAAGGTGTAAGGAAGGGATCCAGTTTCAGCTTTCTACTTATGGCTAGCCAGTTTTCCCAGCACCATTTATTAAATAGGGAGTCCTTTCCCCATTTCTTGTTTTTGTCAGGTTTGTCAAAGATCAGATGGTTGTAGATGTGTGGTATTATTTCTGAGGGCTCTGTTCTGCTCCGTTGGTCTATATCTCTGTTTTGGTACCAGTACCATGCTGTTTTGGTTACTGTAGCCTTAGAGTATAGTTTGAAGTCAGGTAGTGTGATGCTTCCAGCTTTGTTCCTTTGTCTTAGGATTGTCTTGGCAATGAGGGCTCCTTTTTGTTTCCATATGAACTTTAAAGTAGTTTTTCCAATTCTGTGAAGAAAGTCATTGGTAGCTTGATGTGGATGGCATTAAATCTATAAATTACCTTGGGCAGTATGGCCATTTTCGTGATATTGATTCTTCCTATCCAAGAGCATGGAATATTCTTCCATTTGTTTGTGTCCTCTTTTATTTTATTGAGCAGTGGTTTGTATTTCCCCTTGAGGAGGTCCTTCACATCCCTTGTAAGTTGGATTCCTAGGTATTTTTTTCTCTTTGAAGCAATTGTGAATGGGCGTTCACTCATGATTTGACTCTCTGTTAGTCTGTTATTGATGTATCAGAATGCTTGTGATTTTTGCACATTGATTTTGTATTCTGAGACTTTGCTGCAGTTGCTTATCAGCTTAAGGAGACTTTGGGCTGAGACAATGGGGTTTTCTAAGTATACAATCATGTCATCTGCAAACAGGGACAATTTGACTTCCTCTTTTCCTAATTGAATACAGTTTATTTCTTTCTCTTGCCTGATTTCCCTGGCCAGAACTTCCAACACTATGTTGAATAGGAGTGGTGAGAGAGGGCATCCCTGTCTTGTGCCAGTTTTCAAAGGGAATGCTTCCAGTTTTGGCCCATTCAGTATGATATTGGCTGTAGGTTTGTCATAAATAGCTCTTATTATTTTGAGATATGTCACATCAGGGAAAACACATTCTTTTTTTTTTTTTTTTTTTTTTTTTTTTTTTTTTTTGAGACAGAATCTCGCTCTCTGTTGCTCAGGCTGGAGTGCAGTGGTATGATCTGGACTCACTGCAAGCTCTGCCTCCCGGGTTCACGCCGTTCTCCTGCCTCAGCCTCCTGAATAGCTGAAACTACAGGAGCCCGCCACCACGCCCGGCTAATTTTTTATATTTGTAGTAGAGACGGGTTTTGCCATGTTAGCCAGAATGGTTGCGATCTCCTGAGCTGGTGATTCGCCTGCCTCGGCCTCCCAAAGTGCTGGGATTACAGGCATGAGCCACCGCGCCCGGCCAAAAACACATTCTTTATCAGCATGATTTCATTGTGTGATTTTACACTTCTATTGTGATTATCTCTGTAGATGTTTTGACAATGTTGCCTTTTCAGCACGAACAAATGTGTATACAAGTTAGAAAGAGAAGCAAAAGTCTCATGCAGTATCTCCAACTTCAGACAAGTTTAAGATCAAGCCTCAGGGAATCCAACTTTTCTTTTGACAAGCCAAATGTCCCGTGTGAAAGGACACTGAACTGCTCAAGGAGTTTGGCTAAGTTTAAGTCTCACACATTTCTTGAATGATGAGCTGATCATGTATAGGAGCTGCTCTGGCTTAGAAGAATCTTTCATGAACTGCAGACTTGTGGGTGCACGGGGTAGCATTGCATAGAAAGGGCCTGCAACCTTCTGACTTTGCATCCATTGAAGTGTGAATTTCTAAAATCTTGGCAAGGAGGTCCCTGTGGTGACCTAGGTCCGAGTTAAGAATTGTCTTGGTGGAAAAGACACTGGAAGTAAATGGGAAAATGTGAACACAATATTTCTTTCCCCTTCTCCAAGGCTTCCTAAGCAAATGAATAACTTGCTTGGTGAGGCCTTTCCTGTCTACTCAACTTTCTTCTCTATTTTTCGTTATAATATTTATGCTTATTTAGTTTATTATCTATATCCGCTTCTCTAGAACATAAGTTCCATGAAGTCATCGATTTCTTTCACTGCTTAGCCCCATGCCCGGAAGAGTTTCTGGCACTTAGTAGGTGCTCACTAAATACTTGTTTAAAAAAAAAATGAGTAAACTTAAATTATTGCTTTCCCATATAATTGATAAAGGAATAATTAGTCTATTTTAAGTAGTTTTAGAATTGTGTCCCCAAAAATGAAAATAAAATACTAAGAGAGATGAACCAAGGTAGATTATTTATCTGACTGTTTCTGGCTTTCAGAAAGATTAGGTAACTCAGTCATTGACAGATACTGCTCTGGAATTGGACTACCTTGGTTTGAATCCTGGTCCTGCTACTGACTAGCTGTGAAACCTCTAGCATGTTAACTTCTCTGTACTTCCATTTCTTCTTCTGTGAAATGGGATAATAATAGGAAGGTAGTTCTGTGTATCAACCCTATCTAAAGTGTTTGAAATTCCATCCTGCACATAGTATACAAAAATAATATTATCTGTGTTTGTTTTTCTGTGATTAATAAAACTTATCTCTTCCATCAATGGTGCTTTCAATAAACCATGAACACAGTTACATTTGTGTACTTAAGTCTGCATTTCTTGAAATATGTAGCTTCCTGACCCTTATGAGAATCAGAAATCACAATTTCAGTGCAGAAAAATAAAAAAAGGAATAAAAGTGAGCCTCTCTTTAGACAATGAAATCCAGATCATAACAATAACAACAAAAATAATAACAACAACAATGTAATATTAACTATGTTTAATATCTTATTTTAAATCTATTTATCCATCTTCCTACCTACCTATCCACCCATCCATGTATGTACATGTTTATCTACCTACCTACCTACCTAACTACCTAAATACCTACCTATCTATCTAATATGGTTTGTATATTTGTCTCCTCAGAAGCTCATGATGAAGCGTGATCTCCAATGTTGGAGGTGGAACCTAGTGGGAGGTGTTGTGGTCATGGCAGCATATTGCGCTCGTAAATGGTTTGGTGCCCTCCCCATGGTAATGAGTGTGTTATTACTATATTCATTCACAGGAGAGCTGATTATTTCGAGACTGACATCTCCTGCCTTTATGTTGCTCCCTCTCTTGCCATGTGACATGCCTGCTCCCCTTTCACCTTCCACCATGAGTAAAAGCTTCCTGAGACCTCACCCAACTGCTTAGCAGATGCTGGCACCATGCAGAACCATGAGCCAAATAAATCTCTTAATAAATTACTGAGTCTGACATATTACTTTATAGCAATACAAAACAGGTTAACACATTATCCTACTGTACTTGCATGGCCTTATATTAAGGTATTTATGAATGGATGTTTCTTTTTTAAAAGAATAAAACATCAAGGCTTAGCATGGTGGCTCACACCTATAATCCCAGCCTTTGGGAGCCCGAGGCAAGCAAAAGGCTTGAGCTCAGGAATTTGACACCAGCCTGCTGAACATGACAAAAAGGAGCTGGGCATGATGGTTCATGCCTGTAGTACTTGGCACTACTACAAGTAGCTACTTGGGAGGCTGAGGTGGGAGGATCACTTGAGCCCAGAAGGTGAAACTTGCAGTGAGCTGAGACCATGCCATTGCACTCCAGCCAGAGCAACAGAGTGAGTCCTTGTCTAAAAAAAGGAGAGAGAGAGAGAGAGAGAGAGAGAGAGAGAGAAAGAGAGAAAGAAAGAAAGAATAAAGAGAGGAAGAAAGAAAGAAGAGAGAAAGAGAAAGAAAGAAAGAAAAAGAAGAAAGAAAGAAAACAAAAGGAAAGAGAAAAGAAAAGAAGGAAGGAAGGAAGGAAGGAAAGGAGACCAAACATACATACATATAGCATTAGTTTGTGTCAGGCATTATTCTAAGCACTTATGTATAATTTCTCATTTGCCAGTATAAACTGTGGGAAAGAGAGTTTCTGGGATGCCAGTTGGTTTGGTCTCCCCTGTGTGAGACACCCATGGGAAGCCATGGGTGGCCTCTGAGGAGAAAAGTCTCCTTATTGCCTTCATGTCTTTATGCCCAGAGAGCATAACTGCTCAGCGGCATTCCACAGGTTGCTCAGGGAGATAACACTCCCTTGAAGCAGTGGAGTATAATCAAACATATTGGCTCCTCCTGAAACTCGCTCCCACCCGTTTCAGTCCCAATAAGTTAAAGATCTTTTTTTTTTTTTTTTTTTTTTTTTTTGAGACGGAGTCTCGCTCTGTCACCCAGGCTGGAGTGCAGTGGCTGGATCTCAGCTCACTGCAAGCTCCGCCTCCCAGGTTTACGCCATTCTCCTGCCTCAGCCTCCCGAGTAGCTGGGACTACAGGCGCCCGCCACCTCGCCCGGCTAGTTTTTTGTACTTTTTAGTAGAGACGGGGTTTCACCGTGTTAGCCAGGATGGTCTCGATCTCCTGACCTTGTGATCCGCCCGCCTCGGCCTCCCAAAATGCTGGGATTACAGGCTTGAGCCACCGCGCCCGGCCCAAGTTAAAGATCTTAAGTAGTTTAGACACATGCCTTTGCTTGAGGAAATTCACAGAAACCGCCACTGCTATACATCTTATCAAACAACTCATGAGTTCTCCTTCACTGATTAATCCTTTTCCTCATCCTTTCCTACTCCTCCCATCTGCCCCAAGAACAAAGAGCTTGTAAACCAATAAATGCGGGTGGAGCCCGAGAGCTCTGGGCCACTAGCAATGCTTCAATCCCCTGGACCTGCCTTTTAAATGCTTATTCTGTCTCTTTCTAACTCTTTTGTCTCCTCCCCCGGACTCAGGGTACCCGCAGGGTGGTGTGGGTCTGGTTTCCCCAACATAAATGACCATGCATTCTCTTGCTACTTTCAAAATTATTTTTAAAGATTTTAAATTTGGCCGGGAGTAGTGGCTCACATCTGTAACCCCAGCACTTTGGGAGGCCGAGGTGGGTGGATCACCTGAGGTTAGGAGTTTGAGACCAGCCTGGCCAACATGGTGAAACTCTGTCTCTACTAAAAAATACAAAACTTAGCTGGGCGTGGTGGTGGGCGCCTGTAATCCCAGCTACTCAGGAGGCTGAAGCAGGAGAATTGCTTGAACCTGGGAGGTGGAGGTTGTGGGGAGCCGAGATCGCATCACTGCACTCCAGCCTGGGCAACAAGAGCGAGACTCCGCCAAAACAAAACAAAACAAAAAAACAAATTTACATTCAGAAACACACTGACAGGGTTTGGCTCTGTGTCCTCACCCAAATCTCATCTCAAATTGTGATCCCCACTTGCAGCCAGACTGGCTGGAAATACTGAGGGGTTTATACTGAAGAACCGTTTTGTGCAAAAATGAAACCAGAAAACAAAGACATCCCCTCAAATTAGTATTCAGTCCTGATATGGTTTGGTTCTGTGTGCCTACCCAAATCTCACCTTGAATGGTAATAATCCCCACATGTCAAGGGTGGGACCAGGTGGAGATAATTGAATCATGGGGGTGGTTTTCCCCATGCAGTTCTCGTGATAGTGAGTTCTCATGAGATCCAATGGTTTTATAAAGGGCTTTTCCCCGTTTGCTTCTCACTTGTCGCTCCTGCCGCCCTGTGAAGAAGGACGTATTTGCTTCCCCTTTCGCCATGATTGTAAGTTACCTGAGGCTTTCCCAGCCCTGCAGAAGTGTGAGTCAATTAAATCTCTTTCCTTTATAAATTACCCAATCTCAGGTTTTTCTTCATAGCAGTGTGGGAACAGACTAATACAAGCCTTGAGGAAGAATCAACCTTCTATCTTTTCTCTGGCTTTTGGAATCTGTTTGTGTCTCACTTGCTATGGTCTCAGTGTCTGTCCCCTTCAAAATTCATATGCTGAAATCCTAATCCTCAAGGTGACAGTATTAGGAGGTAAGGCCTTTTGGCGATGATTATACTGTAAGGACATATGCCTCACGATTAAGAGTCATGCCCTTCTTAAAGACCATAGAGAGCTAGCTAGCCCCTTCCACCATGTGAGGACACATGGAGAAGGCACCATCTATGATTCAGGAAATAGACCCCTACCAGACACCTAGTCTGCCAGTGAGATGTTGGGGAATGGAGGCAGGACTTTAGTCATATTGAGGAATATAAAATAAAATAGTCCAAGATGGCTAGAGAGGTTAGAGTTGTCTTAGCTGGAATAGTTGTGTTTCAGTTGGATTGTCTAATTAACACTGATACCCACTGTGATGAACTTTCACAGTTAACTTAGAATGTAAAATAGGGTCATGCGAACCTTACATGAATCAGTCAGAACAAACAAGAACAATAACATTAAGATTATATTCATGAAAATGTGTCTATTAGTCCATTTCACACTGTTATAAAGATACTACCTGAGACTAGATAATTTATAAAGAAAAGAGGTTTAATTGACTCACAGTTCTGCATGGCTGGGGAGACCTCAGGAAACTCACAATCATGGCAGAAGGCAAAGGAGAAGCAAATACCTTCTTTACAAGGCAGCAGGAGAGAGAGAAGGGGGAAGCACCATAAACTTACCAAACCACTAGATCTCGTGGGAACTCATGCACTATCATGAGAACAGCAAGGGGGAAACCTGCCTCCATGATCGAATAACCTCTCACCAGGTCTCTCCTTCCACACGTGGGGATTATTACAATTCAAGGTAAGATTTGTGTGGGGACACAGAACCAAACCATATCGGAGTTGAATACTAATTTGAGAGGATGTCTTTATTTTTTGGTTTGTTTTTTTTTTTTTTTTTTTTTTGCACAAAACGGGTGCTGCAATATAAACCCTTCAGTATTTCCAGCCAGTTTGGTTGCTGCTTGGGGCTCCTTCCCCTTGTTGGGTCTGCAGTTGCCAAGGGAATGATGGAAGAATTTCTCGAAGAAGTTTCTATTTAACTTAACTCCCCAGATGAGTCAGTGACTACCTTAACTCCTGGGAGCAGTTGGAGCATAGGATATGGCTCTGACCTGCATGTTCTTGATTGAGGTATACTGAGATGTCAAAGACAGAATGTCATGAAGTTTCTAAAGGGAGAATCCTGTCCTCTGTAAAGTTAACTCTGATATAATTTGAGGAATTAAATATAAAATTATCCTTGGACATACATGTTGGCCAAGTCCTTCTTTTACATTCTTTGTGCCCAGGATAGCCTGTAGAAGAGGTGGTAAAATTACTAACATTCAATTAGATCCTAAAATCCATTAGGGATTGAGCTGAACACTTTACACAAATCACTTAAAAATATAGAAGATGCACAGTATAGCGCCTGGCACAGTGACTCACACCTGTAATCCCAGCATGTTGGGTGGCCTGGATGGGCAGATCACCTGAGGCCAGGAATTCGAGACCAACCTGGCCAACATGGCAAAACCCCATCTCTACTAAAAATAAAAAAATTAGCCGGGCGTAGTGGCAGGTGCCTGTAATCCCAGCTACTCAGGAGGCTGAGGCTGGAGAATTGCTTGAACCCAGAAGGTGGAGGTTGCAGTGAGCCAAGATCGCTCTATTGCACTCCAGCCTGGGCAACAAGAGTGAAACTCTGTCCCAGAAAAAAGCAAAACAAAACAAAAAAACAGGCTTCAAGAAGTCATGGGTTTGCTCAAAATCATACAACTTGCACATGGCTGAGCTGATAGTAGAACCCAGTTCAGTCTGACTTTCAAGCCTTTGCTCCTAGCAACCATACCACATTGAATGAATATGTCAGGGAGTTTGGAAGGAGCGTAGTGAGGTGATATATGGATGGTGAAAGTTGTTTCTAAAATGATAAATTCATATACAACAATTAATTTAGTTAGCCAGGACTCTTGGTTGGAAGTGACAGAATCCTAATTTAAACTAGCTTAGGCCAGAAAGAAGAAAGAAAGTATAAATGTATTGGCTCATTTAAAAAGTCTAAAAGCTGGTAGCATAGAACCAGGTGTTTACATGAAATCATTGCCTACATATATCCATCTGTTAATTATGGTGGGTGTTTGGCATTGGTTTTGTTTTGTAGGCTGGCTGTGTCTACATCATGGAGAAGGTGACTCCTGACAACACTAGGCTTACATAATCTTTGTAGTTCAGGAACTCATATGAGTAGATTACTGTCTCTCCACAATCATCCCTATCAATCCTTGAAAAATTCTGGCACCACCTGGATCACATACCCATCCTTGGACTAATTACTGTTATTTGAAGGGAAATACAATACTCTTATTGGCCAACCTGAATTGTAAGTTCTCCTTTAGCAGAACTGATGAGACCATGTGATTGACAGCCCTAACTGTTCCCAAAAATACAGTTTCCAAAACAAAAGAAGACTGGGCAGAGCAAAACAAAACACAACAAACAAATAAAAAAGTTAAGAAAATAAAAGGGGGTGCAAAATTACCAACTCACTGACTAAATAAACACACAGGGCTGTCTCTTGGGGGGTTGAATGAAGGATGTGAGCAAGGGACAAGCATTGTGAGAAAACATTGCTTGCTACCTAATCAAACAAGAAATACAATATGTTAAAAAATAGTTCCCTTGAGTAGGCCACACTGCTTGAATAAAGATAGATGTATTCTTTATTCTTAAACTGTACACCAATACTGCCGGAATAATGATAACTTCTATCCCTGTAGCATTGCTTTTTTTAGCAAGGAAATCAGGGATCTTTCTAGACATTACCTCACTCATTACTCTGAAAACAGAAATTTGTTTAGTAATAAGAATGATTATATATATATATATATATATATGTATATATATATATATATATGTGTATGTGTGTATATATATATATATGTATATATATATATTGAGATGTAGTCTCACTCTCACACAGGCTGGAGTGCAGTGGTGCAATCTTGGCTCACTGCAACCTCCGCCTCCTGGGTTCAAGTGATTCTCCTGCCTCAGACTCCCGAGTAGGTGGGGTTACAGGCACCCGCCACCATGCCTGGCTAACTTTTGTATTTTTTTTTTTTTTTTTTTAGTAGAGACGGGGTTTCACCATCTTGGCAGGGCTGCTCTTGGACTCCTGACCTCATGATCCACCCACCCCAGCCTCCCAAAGTGCTGGGATTATAGACATGAGCCACCGGTCCCAGCCGATTATCATTATTTTATACGGGGAAAAAGGAGAGAAAATGTCTTTATCTGAAGTCAATGTCTGGTAGATTGAATTTAGGCATTCTTTAACTTAGAAACTCTCCTGGCAGAATAACACCTGAGTGCCTACCTCTGGATTCTCTTAAACCCAAAATTCTACCAGAGCTGTTTTTTCCAGAAGGTCTATCTTAGCTTTTGTCCTTTGGATTCTTCTCTCCACCCTTTTCCTTCTTGATGGTTCTAGACTGAGAAATTGAGGTTAGTACTATAGGGTAACCAGCCCAGGGAGTCTTTTTATTCTCCATTCTCCTCTCCTCCTTCCTGCAGTTACCTGAGAAATTAAACTTTTCTTTCTTTCCTTTTTTTTTTTTTTTTATACTTTAAGTTCTAGGGTACATGTGTATAACGTGCAGGTTTGTTACATATGTATACTTGTGCCATGTTGGTGTGCTGCACCCATCAATTCGTCAGCACCCATCAACTCGTCATTTACATCAGGTATAACTTCCAGTGCAATCCCTACCCCCTTCCCCCTCCCCGTGATAGGCCCCTGTGTGTGATGTTCCCCCTTCCCGAGTCCAAGTGATCTCATTGCTCAGTTCCCACCTATGAGTGAGAACATGCGGTGTTTGGTTTTCTGTTCTTGTGATAGTTTGATGAGAATGATGGTTTCCAGCTGCATCCATGTCCCTACAAAGGACACAAACTCATCCTTTTTTATGGCTGCATAGTATTCCACAGTGTATATGTGCCACATTTTCTTAATCCAGTCTGTCACAGATGGACATTTGGGTTGATTCCAAGTCTTTGCTATTGTGAATAGTGCTGCAATAAACATACGTGTGCATGTGTCTTTATAGCAGCATGATTTATAATACTTTGGGTATATACCGAGTAATGGGATGGCTGGGTCATATGGTACTTCTAGTTCTAGATCCTTGAGGATTCGCCATACTGTTTTCCATAATGGTTGAACTAGTTTACAATCCCACAAACAGTGTAAAAGTGTTCCTATTTCTCCACATCCTCTCCAGCACCTGTTGTTTCCTGACTTTTTAATGATCGCCATTCTAACTGGTGTGAGATGGTATCTCATTGTGGTTTTGATTTGCATTTCTCTGATGGCCAGTGATGATGAGCATTTTTTCATGTGTCTATTGGCTGTATGAATGTCTTCTTTTGAGAAATGTCTGTTCATATCCTTTGCCCACTTTCTGATGGGATTGTTCGTTTTTTTTCTTGTAAATTTGTTTGAGTTCTTTGTAGGTTCTGCATATTAGCCCTTTGTCTGATGAGTAGATTGCAAAAATTTTCTCCCATTCTGTAGGTTGCCTGTTCACTCTGATAGTAGTTTCTTTTGCTGTGCAGAAACTGTTTAGTTTAATTAGATCCCATTTGTCAATTTTGGCTTTTGTTGCCATCGCTTTCAGTGTTTTAGACATGAAGTCTTTGCCCATGCCTATGTCCTGAATGGTATTACCTAGATTTTGTTCTAGGGTTTTTATGGTATTAGGTCTAACATTTAAGTCTCTAATCCATCTTGAATTAATTTTCGTATAAGGAGTAAGGAAAGGATCCAGTTTCAGCTTTCTACTTATGGCTAGCCAATTTTCCCAGCACCATTTATTAAATAGGGAATCCTTTCCCCATTTCTTGTTTCTCTCAGGTTTATCAAAGATCAGACAGCTGTAGATGTCTGGTATTATTTCTGAGGACTCTGTTCTGTTCCATTGGTCTATATCTCTGTTTTGGTACCAGTACCATGCTGTTTTGGTTACTGTAGCCTTGTAGTATAGTTTGAAGTCAGGTAGCATGATGCCTCCAGCTTTGTTCATTTGACTTAGGATTGTCTTGGCAATGAGGGCTCCTTTTTGGTTCCATATGAACTTTAAAGTAGTTTTTTCCAACTCTGTGGAGAAACTCATTGGTAACTTGATGGGGATGGCATTGAATCTATAAATTACCTTGGGCGGTATGGCCATTTTCACGATATTAATTCTTCCTATCCATGAGCATGGTATGTTCTTCCATTTGTTTGTGTCCTCTTTTATTTCACTGAGCAGTGGTTTGTAGTTCTCCTTGAAGAGGTCCTTTACATCCCTTGTAAGTTGGATTTCTAGGTATTTTATTCTCTTTGAAGCAATTGTGAATGGAAGTTCATTCCTGATTTGGCTCTCTGTTTGTCTGTTAGTGGTGTATAAGAATGCTTGTGATTTTTGCACATTAATTTTGTATCCTGAGACTTGGCTGAAGTTGCTTATCACCTTAAGGAGATTTTGGGCTGAGACAATGGGGTTTTCTAAATATACAATCATGTCATGTGCAAACAGGGACAATATGACTTCTTCTTTTCCTAACTGAATACCCTTGATTTCTTTCTCTTGCCTGATTGCCCTAGCCAGAATTTCCAACACTATGTTGAATAGGAGTGGTGAGAGAGGGCATCCCTGTTTTGTACCAGTTTTCAAAGGGAATGCTTCCAGTTTTTGCCCATTCAGTATGATATTGGCTGTGGGTTTGTCATAAATAGCTCTTATTATTTTGAGATACATTCCATCAATACTGAATTTATTGAGCGTTTTTAGCATGAAGGGCTGTTGAATTTTGTCAAAGGCCTTTTCTGCATCTATTGAGATAATATTGTGGTTTTTGTCTTTGGTTCTGTTTATATGCTGGATTACATTTATTGATTTGCGTATGTTGAACCAGCCTTGCATCCTAGGGATGAAGCCCACTTGATCATGATGGATAAACTTTTTGATGTGCTGCTGGATCCGGTTTGCCGGTATTTTATTGAGGATTTTTGCATCAATGTTCATCAGGGATATTGGTCTAAAATTCTCTTTTTTTGTTGTGTCTCTGCCAGGCTTTGGTATCAGGATGATGTTGGCCTCATAAAATGAATTAGGGAGGATTCCCTCTTTTTCTATTGATTGGAATAGTTTCAGAAGGAATGGTACCAGCTCCTCCTTGTACCTCTGGTAGATTTCAGCTGTGAATCCATCTGGTCCTGGACTTTTTTTGGTTGGTAGGTTATTAATTATTGCCTCAATTTCAGAGCCTACAATTGGTCTGTTCAGGGATTCAGCTTCTTCCTGGTTTAGTCTTGGGAAAGTGTAAGTGTCCAGGAAGTTATCCATTTCTTCTACATTTTCTAGTTTATTTGCATAGAGGTGTTTACAGTATTCTCTGATGATAGTTTGTATTTCTGTGGGGTCGGTGGTGATATCCCCTTTATCATTTTTTATTGCGTCTATTTGATTCTTCTCTCTTTTCTTCTTTATTAGTCTTGCTAGCGGTCTATCAATTTTGTTGATCTTTTCAAAAAACCAACTCCTGGATTCATTGATTTTTTGGAGGGTTTTTTGTGTCTCTATCTCCTTCAGTTCTGCTCTGATCTTAGTTATTTCTTGCCTTCTGCTAGCTTTTGAATGTGTTTGTTCTTGCTTCTCTAGTTCTTTTAATTGTGATGTTAGAGTGTCCATTTTAGATCTTTCCAGCTTTCTCTTGTGGGCATTTAGTGCTATAAATTTCCCTCTACACACTGCTTTAAATGTGTCCCAGAGATTCTGGTATGTTGTGTCTTTGTTCTCACTGGTTTCAAAGAACTTCTTTATTTCTGCCTTCATTTCGTTATGTACCCAGTAGTCATTCAGGAGCAGGTTATTCAGTTTCCATGTAGTTGAGCGGTTTTGACTGAATTTCTTAGTCCTGAGTTCTAGTTTGATTGCACTGTGGTCTGAGAGACAGTTTGTTATAATTTCTGTTCTTGTACATTTGCTGAGGAGTGCTTTACTTCCAATTATGTGGTCAGTTTTGGAATAAGTGTGATGTGGTGCTGAGAAGAATGTATATTCTGTTGATTTGGGGTGGAGAGTTCTATAGATGTCTATTAGGTCTGCTTGCTGCAGAGATGAGTTCAATTCCTGGATATCCTTGTTAACTTTCTGTCTGGTTGATCTGTCTAATGTTGACAGTGGGGTGTTGAAGTCTCCCATTATTACTGTATGGGAGTCTAAGTCTCTTTGTAAGTCTCTAAGGACTTGCTTTATGAATCTGGGTGCTCCTGTATTGGGTGCATATATATTTAGGAGAGTTAGCTCTTCCTGTTGAATTGATCCCTTTACCATTATGTAATGGCCTTCTTTGTCTCTTTTGATCTTTGATGGTTTAAAGTCTGTTTTATCAGAGACTAGGATTGCAACCCCTGCTTTTTTTTGTTCTCCATTTGCTTGATAGATCTTCCTCCATCCTTTATTTTTAGCCTATGTCTGTCTCTGCATGTGAGATGGGTCTCCTGAATACAGCAGACTGATGGGTCTTGACTCTTGATCCAGTTTGCCAGTCTGTGTCTTTTAATTGGAGCATTTAGTCCATTTACATTTAAGGTTAATATTGTTATGTGTGAACTTGATCCTGCCATTATGATATTAACTGGTTATTTTGCTCGTTAGTTGATGCAGTTTCTTCCTAGCCTTGATGGTCTTTACATTTTGGCATGTTTTTGCAATGGCTGGTACCGGTTGTTCCTTTCCATGTTTAGGGCTTCCTTCAGGGTCTCTTGTAAGGCAGGCCTGGTGGTGACAAAATCTCTAAGCATTTGCTTATCTGTAAAGGATTTTATTTCTCCTTCACTTATGAAACTTAGTTTGGCTGGATATGAAATTCTGGGTTTAAAATTCTTTTCTTTAAGAACGTTGAATATTGGCCCCCACTCTCTTCTGGCTTGTAGAGTTTCTGCCAAGAGATCTGCTGTTAGTCTGATGGGCTTCCCTTTGTGGGTAACCCGACCTTTCTCTCTGGCTGCCCTTAAGATTTTTTCCTTCATTTCAACTTTGGTGAATCTGGCAATTATGTGTCTTAGAGTTGCTCTTCTGGAGGAGTATCTTTGTGGTGTTCTCTGTATTTCCTGAATTTGAATGTTGGCCGCCCTACTAGGTTGGGGAAGTTCTCCTGGCTGATATCCTGTAGAGTGTTTTCCAACTTGGTTCCATTTTCTCCCTCACTTTCAGGCACCCCAATCAAACATAGATTTGGTCTTTTTACATAATCCCATACTTCTTGCGGGCTTTGTTCATTTCTTTTTCTTCTTTTTTCTTTAGATTTCTCTTCTCGCTTCATTTCATTCATTTGATCCTCAATCACTGATACTCTTTCTTCCAGTTGATCGAGTCGGTTACTGAAGCTTGTCGATTTGTCACGTATTTCTCGTGTCATGGTTTTCATCTCTGTCAGTTCGTTTATGGCCTTCTCTGCATTAATTATTCTGGTTATCAATTCTTCCACTCTTTTTTCAAGATTTTTAGTTTCTTTGCACTAGGTACGTAATTCCTCCTTCAGCTCTGAGAAATTTGATGGTCTGAAGCCTTCTTCTCTCATCTCGTCAAAGTCATTCTCTGTCCAGCTTTGATCCGTTGCTGGCGATGAGCTGCGTTCCTTTGGAGGGGGAGATGCGCTCTTATTTTTTGAATTTCCAGCTTTTCTGCCCTGCTTTTTCCCCATCTTTGTGGTTTTATCTGCCTCTGGTCTTTGATGATGGTGATGTACTGATGAGGTTTTGGTGTGGGTGTCCTTCTTGTTTGTTAATTTTTACTTCTAACAGTCAGGACCCTCAGCTGTAGATCTGTTGGAGATTGCTTGAGGTCCACTTCAGACCCTGTTTGCCTGAGTGTCAGCAGCAGAGGCTGCAGAAGATAGAATACTGCTGAACAGCGAGTGTACCTGTCTGATTCTTGCTTTGGAAGCTTCCTCTAAGGGGTGTACTCCACCGTTTGAGGTGTGGGGTGTCGGTCTGCCCCAGTGGAGGATGTCTCCCAGTTAGGCTACTCAGGGGTCAGGGACCCACTTGAGCAAGCAGTCTGTCTGTTCTCAGATCTCAACCTCCATGTTGGGAGATCCACTACTCTCTTCAAAGCTGTCAGACAGAGTCATTTGCGTCTGCAGAGGTTTCTGCTGCTTTTTTGTTGTTGTTGTTGTTTAGCTGTGCCCTGTCCCCAGAGGTGGAGTCTACAGAGACTGGCAGGCCTCCTTGAGCTGCTGTGAGCTCCACACAGTTCGATCTTCCCAGGGCTTTGTTTACCTACTTAAGCCTCAGCAATGGCAGGCGCCCCTCCCCCAGCCTCGCTGCTGCCTTGCAGTTAGATCGCAGACTGCTGTGCTAGCAATGAGGAAGGCTCCGTGGGCGTGGGACCCTCCTGGCCAGGTGTGGGATATAATCTCCTGGTGCACCCATTTGCTTAAAGCGCAGTATTGGGGTGGGATTTACCCGATTTTCCAGGTGTTGTGTGTCTCAGTTCCCCTGGCTAGGAAAAGGGATTTTTTTTTTTTTTTTTTGAGGCAGAGTTTCACTCTTGTTGCCCAGGCTGGTGTGCAATGGTAAGATCTCAGCTCACTGCAGCCTCTGCCTCACGGGTTCAAACAATTCTGCTGCCTCAGCCTCCGAAGTAGCTGGGATTACAGGTGCCCGCCTCCATGCCTAGCTAATTTTTTGTACTTTTAGTAGATATGGGATTTCGCCATGTTGGTCAGGCTGGTCTCGAACTCCTGGTCTCAGGTGATCTGCCCACCTCAGCCTATCAAAGTGTTGGGATTACAGGCGTAAGCCACTGCGCCCAGCCAAAATTAAACTTTTCAATTTTGCTCAACCATCACCTCTTTGTATTCTCCTTTATTATAGAACTCTTCTTATTTTGTTGTCTCATTTGTTTATATGTGCATCTTTCCCCATTTTTTCTCAGCCTTTTATCATTGACAAGGTGATGAAGCTTATGTTTATTCATACTTGGGTCCATTGTTTTTACACTGCCTAACAGATCATAGATATTCAATGAATGTTAGCTGAATGAATGAGAACTTGACTGTTAATTGTAAAATAGTGATTCCCTAGTTTGTTAATAGGCAAAGAGAATAGAATTCAGGGAAAATTTTATACAACCCAAAGAACTGTGGATATGCTAAACTTAAATAGCAAAGTATATAATTGCATACTAAATTGAGTCTCATACTAGATTTTATTATTTAAAAAGTAATAACAGTATCAGAAGTTTAAAGAAGCAGTAAAATGTGTACCTTAAGATGAACTTTAGAGTCCAAAAGACCCAAGTTCTATTACTGGCTGTTCTGATGATTATTACTGCATAATTAATTGCCCCAATAATTAGTGATATGAAACAGCAAGGGCAGGGCATGGTGGCTCATGCCTGTAATCCAAGCACTTTGGGAGGCTGAGGCGAGAGGACCACTTGAGTCTAGGAGCTCAAGACAAGCCTGGGGAACATAGCAAAACCCCGCCTCTACCGAAAATAAAAATATTAGCCAGGCCTGGTGGTGTGCACCTGTAATTCCAGCTACTTGGGAGGCTGAGGCATGAGAATCCATTGAACCCAGGAGGCAGAGATCACGCCACTGCAATCCAGCCTGGGCAACAGCAAGATACCATCTCAAAAACAGCAACAACAACAAAACAACAAGGTTTTCTCACGTGGAGTGTCTCATGCAGTTTCAGTCAGACATGGAGCTGCAGGCATCTGAAGACTCAATTGTGCTGGACGTTTAAATGACTCACTCACATGGCTCATAGTTGATAGTGGACTGTAAACCAAAGTACCTACATGTGGCCTCTCTAGCATGAAGGTTTCAGGATGGTCAGATTTCTCACATGCCAGTTGGTTTCTACTAGAAAAGCATCACAAAAGAGCCAGTTGAAAGCTTTTTTTTTCTAACCTAGCCTCAGAAGTCATACAGTGTCATTTCCATTGGATTCTATTGGTTATAAGTCAGTCCCTAAGGCCAGCCCACATTTAAGGGAAAGGGACATAGACTGTCAATGGGAGAAATGTGAAAGTGTTTGTGGACATGTTTTTTTTGTTTGTTGTTGTTGTTTTTTTTTTTTTTGAGACAGAGTCTCGCTCTGTCGCCCAGGCTGGAGTGCAGGGGCGAGATCTTCACTCACTGCAAGCTCCGCCTCCCGGGTCCACGCCATTCTCCTGCCTCAGCCTCCTGAGTGTCTGGAACCACAGGCGCCCACCACCACACCTGGCTAATTTTTTTTTTTTTTTTTTTTTTTTTTTTTTTTTTTTTTTTTTTTAGTAGAGACGGGGTTTCACCGTTTTAGCCAGGATGATCTCAATCTCCTGACCTCGTGATCCGCCTGCCTCGGCCTCCCAAAGTGCTGGGATTACAGGTGTGAGCCACCGCGCCAGGCCTGTGGACATGTTTTAAATTTATCACACTGGCTCTACCACATAGCATTTGAGTAGCCAGTGGAAAATTAGATAGAGTTTTTCTATCTATAAAATGTGATCCTTGTGAAGATCAAATGGAATGATGTATGTAAAGCATTTAGCTCACAATAAGCTCTCAAATGTTGATATGGTTTGGCTGTGCCCCCACTCAAATCTCAACTTGAATTGTATCTCCCAGAATTCCCACGTGTTGTGGGAGGGACCCAGAGGGAGGTGATTGAATCATAGGGGTCTGTCTTTCCCATACTATTCTCGTAATAATGAGTAAGTCTCAAGAGATCTAATGGGTTCACCAGGGGTTTCCGCTTTTGCTTCTTCCTCATTTTCTCTTGCTGCCACCAGGTAAGAAGTGCCTTTCACCTCCCTCCATGATTCTGAGGCCTCCCTAGCCGTGTGGAACTGTAGTTCAATTAAACCTCTTTTTCTTTCCTGTCTTAGGTATGTCAATATCAGCAGCTTGGAAACAGACTAACACAAACGGTCTTTTCTTTCTTTCTTTCTTTTTTTTTTAAGATGCGGTTTCCCTCTGTCACCAGGGCTAGAGTGCAGTGGCTCCATCTCTGCTCCCTGCAACCTCTGCCTCTCGGGTTCAAGCAATTCTCCTGCCTCAGCCTCCTGAGTAGCTGGGATTACTACTACGTGGGTGGCGCATGCCACTACGTCTGGCTAATTTTTTTTGTTTTTAGTAGAGATGGGATTTCAGCAAGTTGGTTAGGCTGGTCTCGAACTCCTGACCTCGTGATCTGCCCACCTTGGCCTCCCAAAGTGCTGGGATTACAGGCATGAGCCACCGACAAAAGGTCTTTTATTATTGGAAGAAAATATGTGGGGAAAACTGTTAAAACCAAGAAAATGACATCCATGAATTACATTACCCTGAATATTAGAGAAACAGCATTACTCTCTATTTTTCTATAAGAATTCCCCTTGTGGGACACCAGTGTTCCATGGGAGCATATTTTAAAAACACCATATTCTAACAATATTTGTATACATACAATCATTCTAAGTTCCGATCAGCTGATCGAAATTTGAATTTTTGAAACCCAACTTGTTTGTTTATAACTGCAAAATAGTCTCCATATGTATGCATGTGTATCTATTTATTAGGCTAATAACATACCACATTGCCATTCTGTCAAAGGGATAAAAGAAAAAAAAGTTTACCGGGAAAAAAAAAAATCTGTTAGTCATTGAAAAATATGATTTTGTATTAGGTTAAACATTTCCAGGAGAGAGATTGATAGTTTATCTTCATTTAACACAAAAGCAAGAACTTTGAAGACTGTCAGACCCTATGCTGAAGTATCACATTGATTCAATAGCTAGAATCACAATTAATAAAGAATAGGAAAATCATTAACATGGGTGATGCAATCATCCTGTAATCAGTCTTTTATAAATTCCCTGTGGGTAGGCTGGCCATGGTGGTTCACACCTGTAATCCCAGGACTTTGGGAGGCTGAGGCAGGTGGATCACCCGAGGTCAGGAGGTTGAGACCAGCCTGGCCAACACGGTGAAACACCGTCTCTACTAAAAATACAAAAAATTAGTCAGGTGTGGTGCTGGGCACCTGTAATCCCAGCTACTCAGGAGGCTAAAGCAGGAGAATCGCTTGAACCTGGGAGGTGGAGGTTGCAGTGAGCTGAGATCATGCCATTGCACTTCAGCCTGAGCAACAAGAGCAAAACTTTGTCTCAAAAAAAAAAAAAAAAAAATTCCCTGTGGGTGATTAATTTCATGTAGTATTATTCACTGCCATAATTCCCTCCTTCTCCTTCCTCAGAACCAAGAAATATTTGAATTCAATACAAGGATTCTTGCTACAGACTTATATTAAAAGGTTTAATTAACAGAAAATCCTGCATAGCATATCTATCAAGTACAGAGATTGTTCTCCATAAAGATCTCAGGGATTCCTGAGCAACCTTGGTCTATAGAGTTCATTCACTTTAATCAGAATCACTGACACATTGTCTTCCTGAGAAGCTGTGAGAGACCTTGGTTTGCATTCACTTTTTTTTTTTATTATTTTACTTTGAGTTCTGGGATACAAGTGCAGAACATGTAGGTTTGTTACACACACATATATATGTGTGTGTGTGTGTACCATGGTTGTTTGCTGCACCTATCACCCCATCATCTAGATTTTAAGCCCCTCATGTATTAGTTATTTGTCCTAATGCTCTCCCTCCCCTCAACCCCCCACCCCCTGACTGACCCTGGTGTGTGATGTTCCCCTCCCTGTGTCCATGTGCTCTCATTGTTCAACTCCGACTTATGAGTGAGAACATGTGGTGTTTGATTTTCTGTTTCTGTGTTAGTTTTCTGAAGATGCTGGTTTCCAGCTTCATCCATGTCCCCACAAAGGACATGATCTCATTCCTTTTTATGGCTGCATAATATAGTATTCTATGGTGTGTATGCACCACATTTTCTTTTTCCAGTCTATCACTGATGGGCATTTGGTTGGTTCCATGTCTTTGCTATTGTAAATAGTGGTGCAATAAACATAGGTGTGCATATGTCTTTATAGTAGAATGATTTATATTCCTTTGGGTATATACCCAGTAATGGGATTGCTGGGTCAAATGGTATTTCTAGTTCTAGATCCTTGAGGAATCACCACAGTATCTTCCACAATAGTTGAACTAATTTACATTCTCACCAACAGTGTAAAAGTGTTCCTATTTCTCCACATCCTCTCCAGCACCTATTGTTTCCTGACTTTTTAATGATCGCCATTATGCGAGATGGTATCTCATTGTGGTTTTGATTTGCATTTCTCTAATGATCAGTGATGTTGAGCTTTTTTTGTATATTTGTTGGCCACATAAATATTGCAGTCACTTTTATATTCAACTTTCTAGGACTTTTTGGAACTCTCCTTCATGTTATGAATTTTGAAAGTAAACAAGACTTTTTTTTTAGCCCTTAGCCTATGGAATCATCTTCTCTACTCTCTAGAAGTCCTTGCTTAATTTCTCTGAGTGTTATCTATTATTTATTCACTTATCACCTTCTGAGAAGCCATTGAACAAGAAAAACCTGGAGAGTCATGAGAACTCTCTGCTGTTTCTAAGGGGAAGAGAACTTAAACTCTTTGCTAATGATCACCATCTTATTTCTATTATAATTTTGTTGGGCAGAATAATGTTTCCTCTCTACTGTATCTTTCCAGTGGACTTACTAGTACCACCTTTCTCATTCTTCCAATGCTTTTTTACAATATATCCCTGCATGACAGTCTCATTTTGGGAGATGTGTTAAACCATGCACAAATGGGAAGAAAAAACCTAGCCCCAATAGTAATAACCTGATGTTAGTGAAGAAAGAAAGTTATACAATCCAGTCAATGTTGAATATCAATGGGGCACAAATGAATTGACCAACAACCAATCTCTGTTCTCAGCTTTCCTGGGGAGATTTCTGTCTTTGCTGTTTTCATTGAATCCCCCTTTGTTTTCTTCCCTTTCGAGCAGCCATTTTGCTTCATTGGCCTAATCAGTTCTTAATATCTGTGGGTTCCATATCCCTGGATTCAATCAGCTGGAGACAGAAAACATATAAAAACAATTAAATACATACATAATGAAAATATGGACTGGGCGCGGTGGCTCACACCTATAATTCCAACATTTTGGGAGGCCAAGGTGAGTGGATCACCTGAGGTCAGGAGTTCAAGACCAGCCTGGCCAACATGGTGAAACCCCATCTCTACAAAAATACAAAAATTAGCTGGGTATGGTGGCAGGTGCCTGTAACCCCAGCTACTCTGGAGGTTGAGGCAGGAGAATCACTTGAACCTGGGAGGCAGAGGTTGAGTGAGCCAAGATTGTGCCTTTGCACTCCAGCCTAGGTGACAGAGCGAGACTCCGTCTCAAAAAAATAAAAATAAATAATAAATGAATAAATAAAGTAGGCCAGGTGCAGTGGCTCACCCCTGTAATCCCAGCACTTTGGAAGGCCGAGGCAGGCAGATCACAAAGTCAGGAGTTTGAGACCAGCCTGACCAACATAGTGAAACTCCATCTCTACTAAAAATACAAAAAAATTAGCCGGGCATGGCGGCGGGCACCTGTAATCCCAGCTACTGTGAGGCTGAGGCAAAGGGAATCTCTTGAACCTGGGAGGCGGAGGTTGCAGTTTGCTGAGATTGCACCACTGCACTCCAGTCCAGGTGACAGTGTGAGACTCCATCTCAAAAAAGTAAATAAAAATAAAATAAGAATGACAATATACAATAAAAAATATGAATAACAGCCATTTTCATAGGATTTACATTGTATTAGATATTATAAATAATGAAGAGATAACAAAGCATATGGGAAGATGTACACAGGCAATATGCAAATACTATGCCATTTTCTATAAGAGACTTGAGCATCCTTAGATGTTGGTCTCCAAAAGGGTCCTGGAACCAACTGCCTGTGCATACCAAGGGATAACTGTATTTTTTGTTGAAAGAGAAGCCATTTAATGATTGTAGGGACAAAAAACTCCTTCCTTCCTGTCCCACCTTCTAACAAGGCACTTCTTTCAAGAGTACTTTTTCTCCATCAGATTTAGTTTTATTATTTGCGAATATTCCTACATATATATGTGTGGTGTGTGGATGCACATGTGTGTGTACACATCTGCATATATAGGTATATGTGGATTATAGGTATAATAGGGGTATTAGTTCAGTATATATAAGTCCTACACCATTTACTACTTTTTGATTTTTAACAATTTACCGTGCTGTTCCTCATTTTTTTTAATCTGTAAAACAAGAATAATGATAGTACTTCCTTCAGTATGGGATTGCGAAAATTCAATAAAACTTGTTAGAAAGTGCCTGATACATGGAAATACTCAATGAATCTTAGCTTAGCTATTATCATTGCCTAAAATTTCTTCTTTTACAATGTTACGAGGGCACATACAACACAATCTTAGGTCTCAAAAGATCTCAATTCTAGATGCCAACACTATTTATGCTTACCTGTAATATGCACTCTCCATTCATGTTACAACACCCCGGTGGTTTATTTTTTATTTTATCCCAACCCCATAAGACCATTTATCTTGCTGCCTTCTTTCCATTCCACACCTTCCTTGAGTGTAGGAAATAAAGATCAATATTAGAAAAATATAAAAGAAGGTAAAGGCCTCTATAATTTCTCAAAGTTCGTGTTCAGTATATATTGATCCATAAGCCTAAAATAGATTTGAAAAGGATGAGGGACTTTGCCCCCTTTTCTGTGGTCCTGTTGTAAAGTGACTAAGGTCAGGCAGAGAATGTGAGGAAGTAGAGGAACACTAAAGCTCTTTGATACAGATTAATTTGAAATTGACAGGCAACTACCATAAAAATTCATCTAGTCCTTAGAAAGTTGCACTGCCCATTTCCTTACCTGATTGGTACTCTACTTGAATAAGGATAAAACAAACAAGTTAAATAAAAATGATGTATTAACCATACCAGCAGCAAAATAAATCAGAGCAATCAGGAGAAAATGCATAAGGTTAAGACAATGTTCCAGTTAACATTTGTTCCATTCAATTTGGTTTGGTGTAGCTGGGGTTAGCTCTGTCTTTGTATTTTCAGTTCTTTTCAGATGAATTCTTTCTGTTAGAACTCATGTTCTTTCTATCATCTTTTGATTTTTTTCTTCTCCATATTAAAAGACTTCTGGAAAACCGAAAATATAAATGTCGTTTGTACAAATTGTTCTTGTCTTGGTATTAATGAAAATTAAACAGCTATGCCTGAGATATCAATGTCCAACTAATCTCAATACTAAAAACTCAGTCATTGTGCAGTTTTAATTAAATTGATAGCTATCTTTAGTTAACACAATTTCATTCCAGAAAAGACAAAAATGTCAAAAGTGGATATTAGACATTAAGAGAGCTTTTATTCTTAATATACTTAATACAGTATATATCAGTATGTAATTATCAAATATAGAAGGCTAATAATTTTTAAAAACCTTAGAACATAATGAATTCATTGTCAACGAAAACTCTCATGGAAATTTCTAAAGGCAAAGACTCAAAATATAATTGAATATTCTTTTTGAAATGAACAAAACTTCCATAATTATTCTATAGACTAGCGAGGTAAAATGTTTCCCTTGCCTTTCAAAAGTTTTTCTTACAGAAGTAAAGAACATGTAATCTATGGTTCTGAATCAAAACCTACAGACTTACTTACAGCCTTCCATTGCTTCTCTGGTTAAAACAAAGTCAAAAGTAGGAGCATCGCATGTTATTTAAAGTCAAATTTTGTGTCCCCGATTTCCTAAATCTATTTCTTGGATGTATAGCCAACAAGCTGCATGGCAAGCACATAGAAGAAACCCATTAAATATTTACATAAATGAATTGTTTTGCTTCAGTTCATTTTCTTTTTTTTTCTTTTTCTTTTTTTTTTTTTTTTTGAGACAGAGTCTTGCTCTGTCGCCCAGGCTGGAGTGCAGTGGCCGGATCTCAGCTCACTGCAAGCTCCGCCTCCTGGGTTCCCGCCATTCTCCTGCCTCAGCCTCCCGAGTAGCTGGGACTACAGGTGCCCGCCACCTCGCCCAGCTAGTTTTTTGTATTTTTAGTAGAGACGGGGTTTCACCGTGTTAACCAGGATGGTCTCGATCTCCTGACCTCGTGATCCACCCGTCTCGGCCTCCTAAAGTGCTGGGATTACAGGCTTGAGCCACCGCGCCCGGCCTCATTTTCTGAAAAAAAAAAAAAAAAAAAAAAAAAAAAAAAAAAAGAATGGATTCCTACTCTTTTTTCTTTTAAGATTGAATTTAGTGGGGGTTTGGCCAAGATGGCTGAATGGGAACAGCTCCGGTCTGCAGCTCCCAGTGAGATCATGCAGAAAGCAGGTGATTTCTGTATTTCCAACTGAGGTACCCAGTTCATCTCATTGGGACTGGTTTGACAGTGGGTGCAGCCAGCCCACGGAGGGCGAGCTGAACTAGGGTGGGGTATCACCTCACCCAGGAAGCACAAGGGGTCAGGGGTTTCTTTCCCCTAGCCAAGGGAAGCCATGAGAAACTATACCCAGAGGAATGGTGAACTCTGGCCCAGATACTGCACTTTTCTCAGGGCCTTCACATTCGGCAGACCAGGCAATACCCTCCGGTGCCTGGCTCGGCCGGTCCCACCTCCATGGAGCCCAGCAAGATAGGATCCACTGGCTTGAAATTCTCGCTGACAGCACAGCAGCAGTGTGAGATCCACCTGGGACGCTGGAGCTTGGTGGGGTGAAGGGCATCCGCCATTACTGAGGCTTGAGTCCGTGGTTTTATCCTCACAGTGTAAGCAAAGCCGCTGGGAACTTCAAACTGGGCAGAGCCCAGGGCAGCGCAGCAAGGCTGCTGTGACCAGACTGCCAGATTTCTCCTCTCTGGGCAGGGCATCTCTGAAAAACAGGTAGCAGCCCAATTCAGGAACTTATAGATAGAACCCCCATCTCGCTGGGACAGAGCACCTGGGGAAAGGGGCAGTTGTGGGCAGCTTCAGCAGACTAAACGTCCCTCCCTGACAGCTCTGAAGAGAGCAGCAGACTTCCCAGCACAGTGTTCGAGCTCTGCTAAGGGTCAGACTGCCTCCTCAAGTGGGTCCCTGGCCCCGATGTATCCTGACTGGGAGATACTTCCCAGTAGGGGCCAACAGACACCTCATACAGGAGAGCTCTGGCTGGCATCTGACAGGTGCCCCTCTGGGAGGAAGCTTCCAGAGGAAAGAACAGGCAGCAATCTTTGCTGTTCTGCAGCCTTTGCTGGTGATACCCAGGCAAACGGTCTTGAGTGGACCTCCAGCAAACTCCAGCAGACCTGCGGCAGATGGGCCTATTAGAAGGAAAACTAACAAATAGAAAAAAAAAAGTAGCTTGTCCATTCAGAGATCCCATCCAAAGGTTACCAACATCAAATACTAAAGGTAGATAAAACCATAAAGATGAGGAGAAACCGGCACAAAAAGGCTGAAAATTCCAAAAAGCACTACGCCTCTTCTCCTCCAAAGGATCACAACTCCTGGCAGCAAGGGAACAAAACTGGATGAAGAATGAGTTTGACAAATTGACAGAAGTAGATTTCAGAAGGTGGGTAATAACCAACTCCTCCAAGCTAAAGGAGCATGTTCTAACACAATGCAAGGAAGCTAAGAACCTTGAAAAAAGGTTAAACAAATTGCTAACTAAAATAACCAATTTAAAGAAGAACATAAATGACCTGATGGAGCTGAAAAACACAGCACGTGAACTTCGTGAAGCATACACAAGTAGCAATAGCCGAATCGATCAAGTGGAAGAAAGGATATCAGAGATTGAAGATCAACTTAATGAAATAAAAAGAGAAGAAAACATAAGAGAAAAAAAGAATAAAAAGGAACGAACAAAGTCTCCAAGAAATATGGGACTATGTGAAAGACCAAATCTACGTCTGATTGGTGTACTTGAAAGTGACGGGGAGAATGGAACCAAGTTGGAAAACACTCCTCAGGTGATTGTCCAGGAGAACTCCCCCAACCTAGCAAGACAGGCCAACATTCAAATTCAGGAAATACAGAGAACACCACAAAGATACTCCTCGAGAAGAGCAACCCCAAGACAAATAATGGTCAGATTCACCAAGGTTAAAATTAAGGAAAAAACGTTAAGGGCAGTCAGAGAGAAAGGTCGGGTTACCTACAAAGGGAAGCCCATCAGACTAACAGCAGACCACTCTGCAGAAACCCTACAAGCCAGAAGAGAATGGGGGCCAATGTTCAACATTCTTAAAGAAAAGAAGTTTCAACCGAGACTGAGCTTCATAAGTGAGGGAGAAATAAAATCCTCTACAGACAAGCAAATACTAAGAGATTTTGTCACCACCAGACCTGCCTTACAAGAACTCCTGAAGGGAGCACTAATAATGGAAAGGAACATCTGGTACCAGCCACTGCAAAAACATACCAAATTGTAAAGACCATCGACACTATGAAGAAACTGCATCAAGTAACAGGCAAAATAACCAGCTAGCAACATAATGACAGGATCAAATTCACACATAACAATATTAACCTTAAATGTAAATGAGCTAAATGCCACAATTAAAAAACACAGACTGGCAAATTGGATAAAGAGCCAAGACCCATCAGTGGGCTAAATTCAGGAGACCCATCTCTCACGCAAAGACACACATAGGTTCAAAATAAAGGGATGGAGGAATATTTACCAAGCAATGGAAAGCAAAATAAAGCAGGAGTTGCAATCCTAATCTCTGATAAAATAGACTTTAAATGAGCAAAGATCAAAAGAGACAAAGAAGGGTATTACGTAATGGTAAGGGATCAACGCATCAAGAAGAGCTAACTATCCTAAATATATATGCACCTAATACAGGAGCACCCAGATTTATAAAGCAAGTCCTTAGATACCTACAAAGAGACTTAGACTCCCACACAATAACATTGGGAGACTTTAACACCCCACTGTCAACATTAAAGAGATCAACAAGACAGAAAATTAACAAGGATATTCGGGACTTGAGCTCAGCTCTGGACCAAGCAGACCCAAAAGACATCTACAGAACTCTCCACCCTAAATCAATAGAATATACATTCTTCTCAGCACCTCGTTGCACTTATTCTAAAATTGAAAGTAAAATTGGAGGTAAAATACTCCTCAGCAAATGCGTAAGAACGGAAATCATAACAAACAGTCTGTCAGACCACAGTGCAATCAAATTAGAACTCAAGATTAAGAAACTCCCTCAAAACCGCACAATTACATGAAAACTGGACAACCTGCTCCTGAATGACTACTGCGTACATAATGAAATTAAAGCAGAAATAAAGATATTCTTTGAAACCAATGAGAACAAAGACACAATATACCAGAATCTCTGGGACACATTTAAAGCAGTGTGTAGAGGGAAATTTATAGCACTAAATGCCCACAAGAGAAAGCAGGAAAGATCTAAAATGGACGCCCTAACATCACAATTAAAAGAACTAGAGAAGCAAGAGCAAACAAATCCAAAAGCTAGCAGAAGACAAGAAATAGCTAAGATCAGAGCAGAACTGAAGAAGATAGAGACACAAAAAACCCTCCAAAAAATCAATGAATCCAGGAGTTGGTTTTTGGAAAGATCAACAAAATTGACAGACCGCTAGCAAGACTAGTAAAGAAGAAAAGAGAGAGGAATCAAATAGATGCAATAAAAAATGATAAAGGGGATATCACCACCGACCCCACAGAAATACAAACTACCATCAGAGAATACTATAAACACCTCTACGCAAATCAACTAGAAAATCTAGAAGAAATGGATGAATTCCTGGATGCATATACCCACCCAAGTCTAAAGCAGGAAGAAATTGAACCCCTGAATGGACCAATAACAAGATCTGAAATTGAGGCAGTAATTAATAGCCTACCAACCAAAAAAATTACAGGATTAGACAGATTTACAGCCAAATTCTACCAGAGGTACAAAGAGGAGCTAGTACCATTCCTGCTGAAACTATTCCAAACAATAGAAAAAGACGGAATCCTCCCTAACTCATTTTATGAGGCCAGCATCATCTTAATACCAAAACCTGACAGAGACACAACAAAAAAAGAAAATTTCATGCCAATATCCCTGATGAACATTGATGTAAAAATCCTCAATAAAATACTGGCAAACCAAATCCACAGCACATCAAAAAGCTTATCCACCACGATGAAGTCAGCTTCATCCCTGGGATGCAAGGCTGGTTCAACATACACAATTCAATAAAAATAATCCATCACATAAACAGAACCAATGACAAAAACCACATGATTATCTCAATAGATGTAGAAAAGGTCTTTAACAAAATTCAACACCACTTCATGCTAAAAACGTTCAATAAACTAGGTATTGATGGGATGTATCTCAAAATAATAAGAGCTATTTATGACAAACCCACAGCCAATATTATACTGAATGGGCAAAAACTGGAAGCATTCCCTTTGAAAACTGGCACAACACAGGGATGCCCTCTCTCACCACTCCTATTTAACATGATATTGGAAGTTCTGGTCAGGACAATCAGGCAAGAGAAAGAAATAAAGGGTATTCAAATAGGAAAATAGGAAGTCAAATTGTCTCTGTTTGCAGATGACATGATCGTATATTTAGAAAACCCCATCGTCTCAGCCCTAAATCTCCTTAAGCTGATAAGCAACTTCAGCAAAGTCTTACGATACAAAATCAATGTGCAAAAGTCACAGGCATTCCTATACACCAGTAATGAACAGAGAGCCAAATCATGAGTGAACTCCCATTCACAATTGCTACAAAGAGAATAAAATACCTAGCAATACAATTTACAAGGGATTTGAAGGACCTCTTCAAGGAGAAGTACAAACCACTGCTCAAGGAAATAAGAGAGGACACAAACAAATGGAAAAATACTCCATGTTCTTGATAGGAAGAATCAATATCATGAAAATGGCCATACTGCCCAAAGTAATTTATAGATTCAATGTTATCCCCATCAAGCTACCACTGACTTTCTTTACAGAAATTGAAAAAACTACTTTAAACTTCATTTGCAACCAGAAAAGAGCCTGCATAGCCAAAACAATCCTATGCAAAAAGAATAAAGCTGGAGGCATCACACTACCTGACTTCAAACTATACTGCAAGGCTACAGTAACCAAAACAGCATGGTACTGGTACCAAAACAGATATACAGACCAAGGAACAGAACAGAGCCCTCATAAATAACACCACACATCTACAACCATCTGATCTTTGACAAACCTGACAAAAACAAGCAATGGGAAAAGGATTCCCTATTTAATAAATGGTGTTTGGAAAACTGGCTAGCCGTATGCAGAAAACTGAAATGGGATCTTTTCCTTACAACTTATACAAAAATTAACTCAAGATGGATTAAAGACTTAAATGTAAGACCTAAAACCATAAAAATTCTAGAAGGAAACCTAGGCAATACCATTCAGGACATAGGCATGGGCAAAGACTTCATGTCTAAAACACCAAAAGCAATGGCAACAAAAGTCAAAATAGACAAATGGGATCTGATTATACTAAAGAGCTTCTGCACCATAAAAGAAACTCATCAAAGTGAACAGGCAACCTATAGAATGGGAGAAAATTTTTGCTATCTATCTATCTGACAAATGGCTAATATCCAGAATCTACATGGAACTTAAACAAATTTACAAGAAAAAAAAGAAAACAAAAAGTGGGCAAAGCATATGAACAGACACTTCTCAGAAGAAGACATTTATGCAGCCAACAAACATGAAAAAATGCTCATCATCACTGGTCATTAGAGAAATGCAGATCAAAACCACAATGAGATACTATTTTACACCAGTTAGAATGGTGACCATTAAAAAGTCAGGAAACAACAGATGCTGGAGAGGATGTGGAGAAATAGGAACACTTTTACACTGTTGGTGGGACTGTAAATTAGTTCAACCATTGTGGAAGACAGTGTGGCAATTCCTCAAGTATCTAGAACTAGAAATACCACTTGACCCAGCAATCCCATTACTGGGTATATACCCAAAGGATTAAAAATTATTCTACTATAAAGACACATGTGCACATATGTTTACTGCGGCACTATTAACAATAGCAAAGACTTGGAACCAACCCAAATGTCCATCACTGATAGACTGGATAAAGAAAATGTGGCACATATACACCATGTAATACTATGAAACCATAAAAAAGGATGAATTCATGTCCTTTGCAGGGACATGGATGAAGCTTGAAACCATCATTCTCAGCAAACTAACACAAGAACAGAAAACCAAACACCGCATGTTCTCACTCATAAGTGGGAGTTGAACAATGAGACCACATGGACACAGGGAGGGGAACATTGCACACCGGGGCCTGTTTGGGGGTAGGGGCCACAGGAGAGACAGTAGGTGATGTGTTGATGGGTGCAGCCAACCACTATGGCACGTGTATAACTATGTAACAAAATGGCACATTCTGCACATGTGTCCCAGAACTTAAAGTATAATAATATAAAAACAAAAAGATTGAATTTAGATAAAATCTAGTGAAGATGTTTAACAATCACTGATCTAAGGTTTTTAATTTCAAAGTTTTATTTATACATGTGACAAGAGTAATATTTTGTTTGGTCCACAGTAATTCCTCTTTTTAAGTTATGACAAGGCGCCCTTATCAAGAGCAATACTTGGCAAACGCAAATCAGTTTCTTTCAACATGTGGAGAAGATAACTCATCTACCATTAAGACTGAGCCATTCTGCTTAGTGCTACCAGGAAAAAGAAGGATATGCTATAAAGGAAGTATTTTCCAGAGAGAAAAAAAACAACGTCTCTCCCCTTCCAGAAAAATATAGCCAGAAGTTGGATGTGCCACTCTTAGGGTGGAGCACTGAGGAAGGATGCTGGTAGAAACAGCCAGAGAGGCAAAATGGACTTTCCAGTTACACTTCAGTGGATACTAATCTAGAAACCCCTTCTAACTATCCACTAGGTCACAAAGACCAATAGAAAATCATTTATGGGCCGGGCGCGGTGGCTCAAGCCTGTAATCCCAGCACTTTGGGAGGCCGAGACGGGCGGATCACGAGGTCAGGAGATCGAGACCATCCCGGCTAACACGGTGAAACCCCGTCTCTACTAAAAAATACAAAAAAAACTAGCCGGGCGAGGTGGCGGGCGCCTGTAGTCCCAGCTACTTGGGAGGCTGAGGCAGGAGAATGGCATGAACCCGGGAGGCGGAGCTTGCAGTGAGCTGAGATCCAGCCACTGCACTCCAGGCTGGGCGACAGAGCGAGACTCCGTCTGAAAAAAAAAAAGAAAGAAAGAAAATCATTTATGAATGCTCAGTGCCTGCACTGCTGAGAGAACTTCCCCTACAAATGCTATCTTGAGTAGATAAACAAAGAGGGGACGAACATCCCCAGTACGGAGCTTATATGATTTGGTTCTGTGTCCCCACAGAAATCCCATCTCAAATTGTAATCCCCAAGTGTGGAGGGAGGGACCTGGTGGGAGGCAATTGAATCACGGAGGCAATTTCCCCATTTGGTTCTTCTGATAGTGAAGGAGTTCTCACAAGATCTGATGGTTTAAAAGTGGCAGATTCCACTGCACTCATGCTCTCTCTCTCCTGCCACCTTGTAAAGAAGGTACTTGCTTCTCCTTCGCCTTCTGCCATGATTGTGAGTTTCCTGAGGCCTCACCAGCCATGTGGAACTGTGAGTCAATTAAACCTCTTTTGTTTATAAATTGCCCAGTCTCAGGTAGTATCTTCATAGCAGTGTGAAAATGGACTAATACAAGAGATGACCCTAGAATTGATGAAATATTTATCAGAACACAATTGTTTAATCCAGAAGTTACTTTAATTGGCAAGTTAAAGTCTTTGTTGTTCTGTCATTGAAATGTATACACTTAAAGATGGTTAAGGTGTTACATGTATATTAGCAAAATTTAAAAAAATAAGTGTCTCTTGTTTCTTCACTTTCCTCTAACACCACTGCAGGTATAGGAAGTAAAGAAGGTTTTGAAGGTTTTTTTTTTTTTTGCACATCTAATATATCTAAATCTAATCTTGAACACCTTCCCACCTACACACATACACACACACACACGCACACTTTCTGTGAAAATTTATGACTTTCAGCCCTAGGATCCTTTTCAAACTTTCCTTTCTTTTAAGGATTCTCCTTTTCATAAGTGGAATTCCTCCAGGGTTTTCGGTTTTGGATTTCAGATGTGATCTAAGATTGAATTTTGCTTCCCCTAAAGATCACATAATCATATTCAGTCATATCTCACTCATAAATATAAAATTACAAGCCCTGCACATTAACTTGTCCTCCTCCAAATCTCAAAATCTATAGTACTTGAAGAAGTGAGAGCTTTGAGGAAGTCATGTGTTCTTATCATATTCCAAAGGGAATTTTGGGAGTGAGTCGTTCCACCACTCTTTTAAAATAATATTAGTAATATCCTCCTCAGTATTTCCTGCCCATCCCCTCTCTATCTCTAATTTGGCTTGGAGCTGCTTTCCCAAACTCCTTAAAACAAGTCAAATGAAATGGAATATGAAACTAGCTTGGTCTGTGCCACTTATGAAGTATGTGACCCATGACCGTTATTTAAGCTTTCTGACCTTTAGTGTCCTCCTTTATAAAATAAGGATAACTTAAACGTTCAGAGGTTTGTTGTTAGGATTAAATGAAATAATGAATGCAAACTGCTTACTCAATCTAAGTTGCTGTGATGAAAGTATTCTTAAATTTAGCCCTTTCATTTATTTATTTATTTATTTTTAATTTTTGTTTTTTGTTTTCTTTGTTTTGTTTTGTTTTGTTTTTTGTTGAGACAGGGTTTCACTCCATCCATTCAGGCTGGAGTGCAGTGGCTGATCTTGGCTCACTGCAACTTCCACCTCCCGGGATCAAGAGATTCTCCTATCTCAGCTTCCCCAGTAGCTGGGGCCACAGGTGCATGTGCCACCATGTCTGGCTCATTTTTAGTATTTTTGGTAGAGACAGGATTTCACCATGTTGCCCAAGCTGGTCTCAAATTCCTGAGCTCAAACGATCCACTGGCCTCTGCCTCCCAGAGTGCTGGAATTACAGATGTGAGCCACAGGTGCCTGGCCTCTTGTTTTATTTTTTCCCCAACTCAGTTCAGTGAATCTCCTCTCATTTCTACCTCTGTCTTATGGAACACTTGTGAATAAATTTCCCTGTGCTTTCAACATTTTCTTTTATTCATTTAACAAGCACCTACTATAGACCAGATATAATGCCAGCTTCTGGTGATCCAAAAATGAATAAGGGACAGATGGTTCAAGATGCCCTCAGAGTAGCAGAGAAGACAGATGCTATAGAAGCCCAGAGTGGGAAGCAACTGACTCTGTCCAGAGTGGGAGGAGGGTGAAAGAAGCCTTCTCAAAAGAGAAAACATTTGAGTTGCACAAGAGAGGAAGGAGCAGGCTGCTCGTGGTATGTCTCTTGGGCCTCTTCCTTATGAAGAGGATGCCAAGGTTTTCCATGAACCTTTAGTTTGAAACTCTGCTTTCTTCACATTGCCCTATTTTTCTGAAAACCCTCTACAATAGGATTGAGACACAGAAAGGATACATTTCTTATGGGGAAATAAAGAGGTAAGATTGTTGTTGCTTTTTTTTTTTTTTTTTTTTTTTCTTTGAGATAGGGCCTCATTCTGTCACCCAGTCTGGAGTGTGGAGTGTAGTGGTGCAATCATGGCTCACTGCAACCTTTCTACTTCTTCTTCATGCATGTATTCTTTCATTCTTTATCCACTCCACAACCATTTATAGGGTACCAGTTTAGTACTAGGCACTGTGCTAGATGCTAGAGATACAGAGATAAAAGAAACTTAGTCTAGTGAGAGACACAAACAAGAAAATCAAAGATTACATTTATGAGAACTCTAACAGAAGAATATTAGAATATTCAGGGAGCTGGGGAGCAATGTTAGGGTGACCAACCATCCCAGTTTACCTGGTACTGTCTCCAATTTAGCACTGAAAATCCCACATCCTGGAAAACTCCTTAGTTCTGCACAAATTGGGACAATTGGTCATCACAGCTCTGGGACACAGAGCAGGCTCTCCTAATGCAGCCTGGCATGGGGGCAAGAGGATAATCATGTTAGAAATGATTCCCAGCATAAATTTAATAAAAGACTGATGGATGAAGACATTAGAAACATTCATCAAGGGAATGCATTTAGCACATGTGAACTAGATTGCATTGGTTGATGGGGAAAATCCTAGTAATGTGCCCACAGTTCACGTGGAACGTTACTCCTAGAACTGTATGAAGATTAAGTGATTGAAATATATTTGGGTGTCTGTTACCTGAAAAGATATTTCTGACAAAGTCACTGCCTGCAAGGAGCTTATATTTCAATGAAGAATGAAGCTATATATATAAATTATTATAAAGTAAGTTATAGAACAACCTGAAAGCAATTCAGATAAAGGACAATGGGATTCAGAGGATGTTATTATTCTGGCCTGGGAGCAGGGGTGTCTTAGAGGGTCCAGGGATGACTTCATGGAATAACAGTGTGGGAGAACAAAGGAGAATTACAGGAAGGATGAGAAAGAAGGTGCTCAGGTGGAGAAGGAAGAGCTCCTGCACAGAACCAAAGCCAAAAAAATACCTGGCACCTCGGGCTCTGGACAGAACTGTTGAAGTTGTGGGATGGAGTGACTCATTCCAAGCTTTCTTGACTTTTTCTCCCTGAATTTTTTTTTTTTTTTAGACAGAGTCTTGCACTGTCACCCAGGCCAGAGTGCAGTGGTGCAATCTCGGCTCACTGCAACCTCTACCTCCCAGATTCAAGTGATTCTCCTAATTCAGCCTCCCAAGTAGCTGGGATTACAGGCGCTGGCCTCACACCTGGCTAATTTTTTGTATTTTTAGTAGAGACAGAGTTTCACTATGTTGGCCAGTCTGGTCTTGAATGCCTGACCTCATGATCTGCCTGCCTCAGCCTCCCAAAGTGCTGAGATTACAGGCGTGAGCCACCTCACCAGACCTCTCCCTCAAAACCCTACTTCCACAAAATATTTCCCAGGGACTCTGCAATAATGTGCTCATTTGGAGTTAGTTGGACTGTGGCTATACATTTTTTGTAATTAGAGTCAATATATCAATATTTTGTTTTCCAAAAGCTTTCTTCACAATGCTAACAGTTTAGTTGAGCAGGATGTAGACACTTCGGTGACTACTCCAGTGTGCTTATTCACCACAGAGTTCATTTTTCAAGCTGAAACTGAATGATAATTGATAGTGTTGGGGCTCAGAACACAATACTCCAAAGTATGGTGCTTTGGCATGCTGAGCACATAAAACTAAAGGAGATTGCAAGGCTTCAGAAACAGCCTCAGAAGCAAAGCCTCTCTCTGACTGTCTCCTACCCGACTTTCTCTTGTCCTTTCCTCTCCCCTGAAGCGAGTCATAGAAACCAGAATTATTCTTCTTCAAAGTGAGTCATAAAAACTAGAACCCTTCTCCCTCAAAGCAAGCCATAACACCTAGAAAGGTTACTGTCTCCCTTCTCTGATCTTCCTTGAAGATCCTCATTTCAGAAGGGGTCCTGCCCTGTTGGCAGGGAGGAAATTTTACTACACAGTGAGGCCAAGATGAAGCTGGACAGGCCTTGCCGAGCTTTCCATCTTCGTCTGTTACCATTGGGTTATACCCCTTTGTCCAGTTACCTATATATGTAGCTGTTCATTCTTCATAGAACCTAAGCATAAAAACAGACAGTTTCCCCTATGTCTTTGGGTCTTCATTTCTGAAGGCTCTTGTGTCATGTAAAACTTTGATTTTAAAAATGTGTTATGCTTTTCTCTTGTTAACCTGCCTTTTTGTTAGGAGTATCAAGGGTTGGCTGTGACCTTTATGATGAGCGAGGAAAGTATCACACCTTTCCACTCCTACAATAGCAAAATTCAAATTTCATGATTTTGTTTTTCCATTGCTGGTGCCTCCCAGTCTCTCATTCTGAACTCCCATAAATTCACTCACACTGTTCATCATTGTTTCTCTCTCTGCTCCCCTCCTCCAGCTCTTGGGACCATAACATGCAGTGTTCATGTCTCATTTCTCAGCAAAATTATGAAGTGTGTTGAATGAATTCACATTAATAATCTTTTAGCTAACAACACTTGGAAGAGTCTACAGATCATTTACCAAGGAAACTAAACTATTTCAAATACTTGTGTCAAAATAAATGAACCAAGCCTTCTCTGATGTAGTAGCTTAACATTTTATTGTGGGTGTAAACACAACTCCCTAATCTCCAAAATTCAGCAATCCTTATTGGGTTCTTTCTTCATTAGTGAGAGTAAAAAGTGTTCTGCTATAGATTTCCCCATAACTTGTAGTGGTAGAATAAGGCATTTCTTTTCTAAGTAATTCAAACTAATATGAAACTCTTTTCTAATACAAAAGTGTCTTTAGAACACCTTGGAATTATTGCAAACGATAAGTAGAATTTATTAACATTATGAATCAAAGAGAAATGTTGTGTGTTTTTATTGTCATTAAAATTTAGAGGTGAATCTTTTCTCCTTTTTTTTTTTTTTTTTTTTTTGGCTTAATAATGACTCTGTTTTTTCTCTCTCCTAGTAGGTTATCTTCAGTTCCAAAGTATTCCCAGCTGCTGAGAGTCACCAATTCTGTCTGAAAAGCAGGGTGACCTTTTCAGACAGGAGCCAATGTTTGTAAGCTAAAATACAGAGGAAGGGAGAAAGTTTACTGAATGACTGTGTGCTGGAAGAGGAAAGCTCATTTAACCAGCCCTCTTCCACTTCACTCATCCCCAACCCCACCCCTACCCACATATTCCAACTCCTGCATCTCTCCATTCCTCCCTAACCTTACGGGACAAGCAGGACCGCCAGCTATAGGACTGCCAGCTACAGGGATGTGGTAGTCCACTCGGGCTCTTTGAAGTCTTTAAAATTCTCCCTCAGTGTCTGCTTCTTTCCTGGGGGCAGGAAGCAGCGTATGGCATCTCAGATCCATGGAACACGGCCCACCACTCCTGGGAAGCAGAGTCAAGGAGCAGCTGACCTGAATTGGAAGGCAGGCTAGCTGAGTTACCCCTGTCCACTGCCAGTCACACAGATTAAACATTTTGTCTGGATATGACCAGATGTCCTCAATTCCCCAGGCTTGAACACACTTACCCTTGCTTTTCCAAATTGCTTTGCATGCCTTACCCACCCCCTCATCCCCTCCATTCTTAGCTGAAAAAAAAAAAAAAAAAAAAAATGCTGCAGTTATCATCCATCTTCTGACTTTTTATCATAGCTTTGCATACTCTTTTCAAATATTCTTTCGTTTTCTCCCTCTTCTTTCTAACCTCACAATTTTGCTTTTTGGAGACCAATCAAAGATTTCTATGTGTGACTTCAAAGAAATATTACAAGACAAACCCTCTCTTGGTACAAGAGCTACGGAATTATTTGCATATATAATCT
Source organism: Rhinopithecus roxellana (assembly GCF_007565055.1). NCBI lineage: Eukaryota > Metazoa > Chordata > Mammalia > Primates > Cercopithecidae > Rhinopithecus > Rhinopithecus roxellana. The sequence continues at coordinate 137,773,823 of NC_044552.1, read as the reverse complement.
CTTCTTGTGCCTCCTGCTAGCATGGGCCTTTTTGTCTTCAATCCTCATGGTGTAACAAAAGAATAAATTATGGTACTACTGATAGAACATTAAACTGACAGTCTTCTGAGGCGCCGGCAGTTTAATGGAAACCAAAGAAAATTTAAGATGATACATTCTATTGTAAATGTATCTCTTTTTCCTGTCTTCTCTTTCACATATTATCAGTTTTCTTGCCTTCTTGTTATTCAGTTTCCTATCTGTCAAATAGCAAACCCAAAGCTGCCTTTGAGCCAATCTCCTGTCAATGGAACTGTACTTGCTGATAGAGGATTAAGGTATTGGCAAATCTGTTACAAGGTGTTTAGGTTTATAATTAAAGATTTAGTTAAATTAATAAACAGCAGCAATTTCATGAAGACTAAAAGGATTGCCTTACCTGATATTTTGCCTCCTTCCTAACTACTTTGGGAAGATGTGAAAAGTGAAAATGAAGGTGTTTATACAGTGCCATCTAGCGGCAGATACCTAAAAAAGCTCTGCATCATTTAGTGATTGCACTTAACCACAGAAAACAAAATCCTGCTACTGGGGTCTGCTTTGGAATCTCTAGGTTTAATTCTAGTTTTGTTTTTTGGGGGGTTTTTTTGTTTCACCTTCTATGGGGATAATTCAATCCTGGGGTCTCTTTGTTTTTGTTGAAAGTTTTAAGCTTGAATCTGCTTTGTGGAGAGCCAAAAACGATGAAAACTCAGTATCCAGAGGAATTGCTGCATTGGTATTTTAACTTTGAACTTTTTCTTGCTATCCCAGTTCTGTCTGTCACACTAAAATAAAACATTGATTCCGCTAGGTATAGGAAAATGTTAATAATCTAAGAAAATGGAAATGATCGCGTCAGCTAAACCATAATACTGCTCCCATCTTCCAAGTCTTCTCACTTAAATTTATCTTTCTCAAATTTTAAATATATGGACATGAAAAAACGAAGATGTCTTCAATTATGCATATTAAAAATATACATCTATGAGAACAATAACCATAGTTTTAGAAGTTGGCCCACTGTTAGCAAAGTTCAGAATGAATAAACAACCCCTACATATATGGAAATAAACAAAAATTTTAAAAACCATCACTAAATCAGAAACTGCTGTCTAACTTAAATGAGTCATGTTTCCCAGAATCAGCTTGTCCTTTTAAAGGCTGATCTCTAAGTTGAGACTGGCTTTGCTCTGACTGTGAGATACTTCCAAGATCAGGTCTCCATTCTGATCCTACTCACTGGCCGCTCATTTCCAAAGCACTTCTGTCTTCCCTGGGGGCTCTCCTCCTGTACAGGCACTGACAAGCTGATCAAACCTGCATGTGTCAATCATTGCCTGCTTCCCAGCTGGTGACAGAGGTAGATTCCTACCAAATTTACTCAGAGGACTTGACTTTCTCAGGACCTCTTCCTGTTGTGCATTGTCATGATCTTGCAGCTAAACTAATAGATGTGAAAGTGAATTGAAATGTAAAACATTCTGGGTAAGTCTAAAGTGCTTTGAATGATAGGAGGTAATTAAATGAATGACTTTCAAACCTCACCTGATGTCTGCTGAGATATCATATATCTGCTGATTCAAGGGTCAAATCTCTTATTTCCCAATACCACCCATCACTTGGAAGTTTCCCTTCAGCACATTGATCTTCTCATGGTTGCCTGATGCTTAGTTATGCAAGGGTTTCTTTTGTCTTGATCTTTTCACCATTAAGATAGGAAAGGCTGGGCATGGTGGCTCACGCCTGTAATCCCAGCACTTTGGGAGGCCGAGGCAGGTAAATCACTTGAGGTCAGGAGTTTGAGGCCAGCCTGGCCAACATGGTGAAACCCCCGTCTCTACTAAAAGTACAAAAAGTTAGCGGGATGTGGTGGTAGGCACCTGTAGTCCCAGCTACTCCAGAGGCTGAGGCCCAAGAATGGAATTCAGGAGGTGGAGGTTGCAGTGAGCTGAGATTGCGCCACCGCACTCCAGCCTGGGTGACAGAGCAAGATTTGGCCTCAAAAAAAAAAAAAAAAAGAAAAAAGAAAAGAAAAAACAAAAATAAACAGTTTTTCAGGATGGTAGATTTTAGGACACTATACTTTCACCATGTTAATTAGAATAAGAGTAACTGAGTGAGATGTACCTGCCTAAAGCAGTTTTAGTTAAAAAGGACTCAACATCTTTTTTTTTTTTTTTTTGAGATAAAGTCTTGTTCTGTTGCCTAGGCTGGAGTTTAGTGGCACGATCTTGGCTCACTGCAATTGCCACCCCCCGATTTCAAGTGATTCTCCTGCCTCACCCTCCTGAGTAGCTGGGATTACAGGTGCCCACCACTACGCCTGGCTAATTTTTGTATGTTTAGTAGAGATGGAGTTTCACCATGTTGGTCAGGCTGGTCTTGAACTCCTGACCTTGTGATCCACCCTATTCGGCCTCCCAAAGTGTTGAGATTACAGGTGTGAGCCACTGCGCCTGGCCAATACCTCTGATCTTAATTTCAGCTAAATTACTACAGAATTTTTCTTTAAGAAACGAGATAGTGATCTCCTAATCTGTATGTTTCAGTGCTCTCCCCTCATCCCCAATTCAAAGGTTCCTATTTTATTGACGGCATTAGCAGTGATTTCATACTTGGTAGTTACAATTGGCATGCAGTGAAGTTTAAGCAGTTGTTGGGATCTCTGTTGATTAAAGAGTTTTAAATTAAATACTAGTTTAGTACTTGATGTTATCTGAAAGGGCCAATCTTCCACAGCAGGAATTTTTGTGGAAGAATGCCAAGCAATGCTCACTTTATGTCTCACTTCCAATGCTCTCTAGGGGTGCCAAGTTTATTGTGGGTTAGAAACCGAACAGGATTAAGTGGCTCATTTCTAAAATGTAATCATTGAATTTTCATATAATTTTATGAAGACAATTTAATTATTTTATAATTACCTAACTAGAACATAATATGATATAAAGTCGTGATGAATACACTGTCTTGTAACCTTAAGTATGGCAAAAAAAAAAAAAAAAAAAAAAAAAAAAAACCTTAATCAAATCAAATACAGAGATTCAATTAGAGTAATACATATTCTATTTTGGCATCTCTCTTTTTTCTTCCTTTCTGAGTGGGTATTAACCCAGAGTTTTCCTGGGAATATGATTTTTTTTAATAAAGCCTTCCTTTTATTTATTCTGGCTTTCTAGTAGCCTGTAAGACACTATTATGCGTTGCTCTTAAGTAGCATAATGAGACCCAACAGTAAGACAGGAGAGTAGCTGTACATGAGAGGGCCCTCCTCTTGGAATCTGTCCACTGATGTCTGGCCTCTGCTCTTGTCAATGTCATGCAGATAGAGCAGGCATTGATGTTGGAGGTTGGGCTTTATTCTCTGCCCCACTTAGAAACAAACAAGCAAATATGTCTGTGATGTCCAAAACCTATTTATGGAATCTAGATTGCTTATTAAAGTTTCATTCGTTTTATGGACATAATTAAGAGATCAAAGGACATTCCATCTTATAAGATAAACTCAAATGCTGCCGAGAGCTCTAAGAGACTAATGACCTCTCATATTAGAGTTCTCCTTATTTTTAAAGAAATTTTTTATGCTTCAGGTACTAAAGAGAAGGTAACTAATAGGGATGAACATAAACAGATATTTGTATCTTTATTGTCTAGAATTCAGGTCTATAGAAGCAATATAACTATGTGTTCAAACATAGGGGCAGAATAATTCCTGTGTGTTAGGGACAGGGGTGAGAGGTACATTGATAGGAACTGAGAAGGACAGATATTATGGGTTCCACCAGGAAAGAGATCTGAGCCTGCTTGGACATCACACCTCTACAAGGAGAAAACTCATTGTGGAAATGTTAGTGCTGCTGACAAACTGGGCACCAGGGCTGTGGTATGGGGAATCCGATTGAACTGTCTGAGCTGAACATAAGTAGTGGGGAGAAACTAGACTGCTAGCAGACAGTGGTCTGAGGGAAGATGTATGTAAAGGCTTGAATAGGAGCTGGACCAGAAGACTACATAAACTTATGTAGTGTCAATGGCAGAACAGCAGAGGACTAGCAGTGACAAATGGGTCACATGACATCAAAGAAAAATGCAACAGCTGCAACTGTAGACTAAAACATCAAAGATGTTCTCTACTCAGAATGTGACCACCCTCAGCAGTGAGGGTCCTGGTACAGTGGAATAGGTATTTGAATGATAATTAAGACTTCTACCCTAATGGGATATACAAAAATAAACAGAGAAGTATACAGATAGATCTATACATATGTATATTTATCTTTTTATATTTACATATAAAGATATTTATACATATAAAATACTTAGTTATAGAAAATTTAAAATATAGCCAGGCATAGTGGCTCACATCTGTAATCCCAGCACTTTGGGAGGCCGAGGCGGGTGGATCACCTGAGGTCAGAAGTTCAAGATCAGCCTGGTCAATGTGATGAAACTCCATCTCTACTAAAAATACTAAAATTAGCCAAGTATGGTGGCACATGCCTATAATCCCAGCTAATAGGGAGGCTGAGGAAGGAGAATCACTTGAACCCAGGAGGTGGAAGTTACAGTGAGCTGAGATTGTGCCACTGCACTCCAGCTTATGCAACAGAGCAAGACTCTGTCTCAACAAAAAAAAAAAAAAAAGAAAAAGAAAAAGAAAAAAGGAGTTCCAGACCAGCCTGGCCAACATGGTGAAACCCTATCTCTACAAAAAATACAAAAATTAGCCAAGCGTAGTGGCATGCGCCTGTGATCCCATCTATTCAGGAGGCTGAAGGAAGAGAATCCCTTGAACTCAGGAGGCAGAGGTTGCAGTGAGCCAAGATTGCGCCATTGCACTCCAGCCTGGGCAACAGAGTGAGACTCCATCTCAAAAAGAAAAGAAAAGAATAAGAAAATATGAAATATTTATACATTCTACATTTAATATGTATTTTTCAAGTAAAGGGTTTATTTTCATTTAGAACCAAGGACTACAGAACAGCCTCCAGATTCAAAACTTCGGTTTCAGTAATCCTTGGTTTGCATATGAGGTAGGAAAAATTCTAGGAGTGCTAGATTTTTACAAGAAAAATTCTTAATATCATCCTTTACTTCTACCTTCATAATCCCATACATACAACATACAGTTTTAGGTCTGTATTAAGCTGTTCAAAGAGGACGGGCTCAGTGGTTCATGTCTGTAATTCCAGCACTTCGGGAGGCTGAGGCAGGTGGATCACCTAAGGTCAGGAGTTCAAGATCAGCCTGACCAACATGGTGAAACCCCTTCTCTAATAAAAATATAAAAATTAGCCAGGCTTGGTGGCGTGTGCCTATAATCCCAGCTACTCAGGAGGCTGAGGCAGGAGAATTGCTTAAATCCAGGAGGCAGAGGTTGCAGTGAGCCGCGATCATGCTGCTGCACTCCAGCCTGGCCCACAGAGCCAGACTGCATCTCAAAAAATAATTTAAAAAATAAAAAATAAATAAGGCTGGGCACAGTGGCTTATGCCTGTAGTCCCAGTACTTTGGGAGGCCAAGGCGGGGGGATCACCTGAGGTCAGGGGTTCAAGACCAGCCTGGCCAACATGGTGAAACCTTGTCTCTACTAAAAATACAAATATTAGCCAGGCATTGTGGCAGGCGCCTGTAATCCCAGCTACTCGGGAGGTTCAGGCAGGAGAATCACTTGAACCCGGGAGGTGGAGGTTGCGGTGAGCCAAGATCATGCCACTACATTCCAGCCTGGGTGACAGAGTAAGACTCCATCTCAAAAAATAAAATAAAACAAAATAATTAAAATGGTCAAAGAAAGGGAAAAATGAAAAAGGTATATTAATAAAGAGTTACTCAAAATTATATGAGGATGAAATGTGTTAGTCTTAAAAAATAATTTTTGGCTAGGCACGGTGGCTCACGCCTGTAATTCCAACACTTTGGGAGGCCTAGGTGGGTAGCTCACAAGGTCAGGAGTTCTAGACCATCTTGGCCAAGATGGTGAAACCCCGTCTCTACTAAAAATACAAAAATTAGCCAGGTGCGGTGATGGGCGCCTGTAATCCTAGCTACTCAGGAGGCTGAGGCAAGAGAATCACTCGAACCCGGGAGGTGGAGGTTGCAGTGAGCCAAGATCATGCCACTGCACTCTAGCCTAGGTGACAGAGCAAGACTCTGTCTCAAAAAAAAGAAAGAAAAAAGAATAATTTTAAAAGGATACAATCATAACTTTTATACATGTATAAAATTCACACATGTCAAAGATTTTATATAGTTTTTTAATTAATGAGGGAAGCAGTAACATGCTACAATTGATTTATAGGAGAATTAAAAATATCTCATATATAATAAGCAATGAGGAAACAAATGTATAAACAAATGCAAAAGGCGTTGGTGTGAGGCAGCCAATAGTGAAGGTGGCTACATGGGTCACCATGGGGACAGGGCTGTTTCTGGGGAGGCTATGATGGGGTAACAGGTGCATGACAGTGGGAGTTACTCTCAGCACAAGAATGTACAGCAAAGGCAAGAGTAACAGCAGCATTAACCCATGTGACAGCCACACCTTGGTGAAGTTAGCACTTTACATATATGAATATCTGCTCCATGTAGGAGTTCAGAAATCACCCAGAACATTTTTATCAGAGATAAGATGTGGGAAAAAATCACATTGGGAGAACCACCAGGATTTTTACATTACTGGTGTTGTGTATTTTGGGATCTCTACTCTGCAGCTCCAGAGACAAGGGAAACATGTGAACGCTCAAATGAAACAAAAAACATCCATGATTATACTTTTATGTCACCTCGGTACCCTGGAGGTCCAAGGTTCCCATTGAGGATACCTAAATAGGCACTTAGAAGTAGCCTAGGAAGTCAGCCATTACTCCCCAGTGGAATCCAACTTGACAACAAGGACATTTAAGTATGGGTGGGCCAATTCCTCCAAGAGGAATGGTGTCCGGAGGGCCACAGTCTGACCCTTGGTTGTCAGTACAGAATGATGAAGGAGAAATGAGATGCCCAGTGAATGCTTTAGGTGGCTCTGGAATGCCTAGAATGAACATGGGTCTGGAGGGTGGCAGATCTTGGCCAAACCCAACAAATGCCAATTCAGTACCATACTCCTCAACATCTCCTGGGAATTACATGGGCTCTCCAGGAGGTGAGGTCCACAGGAACACCTGTCATGTCTAGTCTAGCAGATTTAACCAACTCTGGAAATATGAATGAATGCAGTATGTCCTAGACCTAACAGACCTAATTTTCCACTGGGACCAGGGTCAGATGGTCCCATGGATGGATTGGGAAGAATGGAGTCACATCACATGAATGGCTTTTAAGCTCAGGAAATATGGACAGTGTTTCTAAAAATTCTTCTGATAAAATGAGCCTGAGTAATCAACTGGGCTCAGGGATGATGGCAAAATTTGGAAAAATTTTTTAAATCCTTTTCAGAGAGTTACTCCCCTTTCATAACAGTGAGTGTGTGATTCATTACCAAGTCCACTCATGTAAACCACAGTGAGCCAGCCCATCACAGAATTACCACAAAGGAAAATGATTCACCACAGCATATATTTAAACAAAGGAATCAGTCTGGGTGCGGTGGCTCACACCTGTAATCCCAGCACTTTGGGAGGCCAAGGTGGGTGAATCACTTGAGGTCAGGAGTTTGATACCAGCCTGGCAAACATGGCAAAATCCCGTCTCTACTAAAAATATAAAAGTTAGCCAGGCATTGTGGCACATGCCTGTAATGCCAGCTACTCGGGAGGCTGAGGCAGGAGAATTGCTTGAACCCAGGAGGCAGAGGTTGCAATGAACACAGATCACACCACTGCATTCCAGCCTGGGCAAAAGAGCGAGAATCCATCTCACAAAAATAAAATAAAATTAAAATTAAAAAAAAAAACCACAAGGACTCTCAATCATACCAAACCAACCTTTTGATTTCTCACCCTCTCCCCTGTTATGTGAAGAAAGCAGGTCCAAACATAATACTCTGTCATCCCAGCAGTTTGAAAGGCTGAGGTGGGAGGATTACTTGAGCCCAGGAGTTCAGGACCAGCCTGGGCAAAAAAGTGAGATCCTGTCTAGTACCAGCTAGTCAGGAGGCTGAAGCATGAAAATCGCTTGAACTGGAAGGCAGAGATTGCAGTGAGCCAAGATCGCACCACTTGCACTCCAGCCTTGGTGACAGAGTGAGAGACTCTGTCCCCGACCCCAAAAGAAAAGAAAAGAAAAAATACAAAGTGGCATATTCAAGTTGCCCTAAACTGAACTGCAAATAATTATGTTTGTATGTATATGTGTGGGAAGAAGAATGTACTGTATCTATGTGTATTACATGGACCTATGCACAAACATGCATTGACCCTCAGGACATTGTAAAATATTATTACCTAACATCTTAGGTAGAAATAAATAGGGATATTTATTCCATCCTTGTATTCATGTTAACATTTTAATTACTAAAAGTTGCTTCTGCATCCTCCCTGAACTATTTTGTGCTATCTATATCCCTGTTTTATGCAAGTTCGTTGTCTGTCTGTTCTTTTCTTCTTTCTTCTTTATTCTTGTTTTCTTTATTCTTATTCTTTTGGATGTATTTTCCTCTCGAGTTCTTTCTTTGTTTTTAGTTCTCTGAGCTAGAGCGGCGCTTTTGTTTTTTTCTCGTTCTTAGCGCGCTCTCTCTTTCTTTCGTAGTTTTCTTTCGTTCTGTCTCTCTTCTCTTTCTGTATTCTTTCTTGCTTTCTTTCTTTCTTTCTCTCTCTTTCTTTCGCTCTCTCTCTTTCTTTCTCTCTCTTCTTCTTTCTCTCTTTGCTTTTCTTTCTTTCTTTCTCTCTTTTCTTTCTTTCTTTCTTTCTTTCTTTCTTTCTTTCTCTTCTTCTTTCTTTCTTTCTTCTTTCTTCTTTCTTTCTTTTTTTGACAGAGTCTTGCTGTCACCCAGGCTGAAGTGCAGTGGGACAATCTGGGCACACTGCAATCTGTGCCTCCTGGGTTCAAGTGATTCTCCTGCCTCAACCTCCTGAGTAGCTGGGACTACAGGCATGAACCACCATGCCCAGCTGAGCTCTTAAGGTGAACTCAGCTGTTATGTTTTGTAAGGGTCTGCAATCACGGACAAGAATAAAATCACTTATTTGAGAGTTTATATTAAATAAATAAATAAATACAAAACTTGCTTATTACAGGAATAGAAGTAAAGAAATCAGTTGTATTTCCACCTGACAAAATTAATTTGCATGTTTGTGAATAAAAGCTATTTGCACTGCTATTCGTTTTCTACAATTTGCAGAGTTGTAAAATATCTCAGAGACAATGAAAGGTATAATGACCCCAGCTAAACCACCTAACTTTCTATCGAAGTCATCAGCAATCTTTTTGATGCATTTCGAAGTCTTTTATAATTTTTCTCTACATTAGCAATCATGGAAAAAATAGATTCCCTTCAGATGTTCCTATTTATCCCTCAGTTCTTTCACAGATAACTCCACTAGAAGCTTTCAATTAGCCGGGTGTGGTGGCAGGCGCCTTAATCCCAGCTACTCGGGAGTTTGAGGCAGGAGAATCCCTGAACCAGGGAGGTAGATGTTGCAGTGAGCCGAGGTCGCACCATTGCACTCCAGCCTGGGCAACAAGAGGGAAACTCCGTCTCAAAAAAAAAAAAAAAAAAAAAAAAAAAAAAACAAGAAGCTTTCCCTGATCCTTTCAACGGATTGTAATCTCTCTCTCTTTTTGTAGCTCCACAATCCCGTTGTCTCTTTTATAACAGTGTCTCACTTTACCATCAGTTATAGTTATGTATCTACCTTATTCTCCATACTAGATTTTAAATTGCTTTTCTTGAATCCTCTGCATTAACTAACAGTGTCTACATATATAATATGCTCAATAGATATGTTTAATTGGATTTAATGTAATTCTTATATGTATTCAACTAGTCTTAATCAGCTTCGCTTATTACAGGTAGAGATAGCATCTTCCTGGAAAGTAAGATCTGAGGCGCGATCCTTATCTGAAACAGGTCTCAGTCAACTTAGGAAGCTTATTTTACAAAAGTTAAGAACATATGCCCATGACACAGCTTCAGGAAGTCCTGAGGACATGTGCCCAAGGTGGTGGGGGCACAGCTTGGTTTTATACATTTTAGAGAGACACAAGACATCAATGAATATATATAAGATGTACATTGGTTTTGTGTGGAAAGGCGGGACAACTCAACGTGGGAAGGGGGCTTCCGGGTCATAAGCAGGAAAGAGACAAAGGGTTGCATTCTTTTGAGTTTCTGATTAGCCTTTCCAATGGAGGCAATTAGATATGCACTTATCTCAGTGAGCAGAGAGATGACCCAGTTCTCTCCGTCCTTTCTCTACGAGGAAATTTCTTGTGAGAGAGGTATGTACCTTTTTATCTTAGTAGCTATCTTTTTTAGGAATAGAATGGAAGGCAGGTTTGCCCTAAGCAGTTCCCAGCTTGACTTTTGCCTTTGGCTTAGTGATTTGGAGGGAAGAGGGTGGGGTCCCAAAATTTATTTTCCTTTCACAGAATCGTATTCCACAGCATTAATATAAATTGAAGAACTCCAGGCAATACTTGCTTTAGATCTGGTCTGTTCCCAAATCTCTCTCTCTTGAACTACTATGAGTGCCTGAAAACATTTCGAGTACTAGATTTAATAATGAATTTAGTGAATTAAGGCATCATCACTAAAAGGTAATTACAGTGCCTCACTAGCCATTAGCTGCTATTAATAGATCAGTATGGAGTAGTTTACCTGTTTGATAGGTCTCAAAAGAATGGTAAAGAAAAGGAAGTGAGTTGTTTTCCTTTCCTTTAAATAGGAAATGAGGAAGTAGAACACTTGTAGTTGGGGATGTGTTGGGTCTACTTTTAATAAAGATGAACAGAAGTCCTTCATGAAGGTCATTCTTACAAGAAGATTTTACTGGTATTTTCTCTAGTGCAATTAGAAGTTTAGAAAAAGATTTCCATGAAAAGTGTCAGTAAAATATTTTGAAACCCTTTTAATGGATGCCTCTTATTTTTTGAAATACAGTTTAGATCATGATCTTCAGCTAATATTTATGGGTTGGCATTACATTGAAATATTTATGTTGCTGGATGTGGAAACAGATTGAAGAAGTTTAAATCACTGTCTTTAAAACTGGCAATGATTGCTGTGGGACCCAGAGACGGTTGGCATCCTTGCATAAAAGACACTCTATGTCAATTGTTTATGCACTAAATGGGTCTAGAATTCCAGATTAAATTGTCCACAGTTTTGATTCAATTAGCTTTTGATTCAGTGCCTGTGTCTTTAATAACAAAGCTATTCCAGGAAAAGTCGTGCCCTGGAAAAGTTTTATCTAGCTAAGATCCCCCTGAAGGGAGGATGTGAGTCACACGGCACTTACATTGGCAAATAAAATCATAGTGCATGTCTGCTCCCTGTGGATTTTAATTTGCAGCAACAATAAACTTCAAGTAATGGGCCTTAGGTTAAGTGGCTGAATATCAAATTCAAGTCACAACTGGAAGGTCTTGTCTTAAAAAAGGTGAGGTAGATGTCATAGGCCAAATGGTCTCAGAGGCCTTGTAGAAATGCCTACCCCTCACAGTGAGATAGCCTGATTTTCCTCCACCCCAAATATTGTCATGTGAGTCTTTTCACTTTAATTAGTTCTGTTGTTTGTTTGTTTTCAGACAGAGCCTTGCTCTGTTGCCCAGGCTGGAGTACAGTGGTACAATCTCAGTTCACTGCAACCTCCATCCACTGGGTTCAAGTGATTCTCATGCCTCAGCCTCCCGAGCAGCTCGGATTACAGGTGTCCACAACCATGCCTAGCTAATTTTTGTATTTTTAGTACAGACAGAGTTGCACCATGTTGGCCAGGCTGGTCTCGAACTCCTGACCTCAAGTGATTCGCCCACCTTGGTCTCCCCAAATGCTGGGATTACAGGCGTGAGCCACCACACCCAGCCTCACTTTAATTAGTTCTTTCAATTCAGATTGCACCTCGCACTCACAGCTCTAGGGGGAAAGGCTAAGAATATAACCAAGACAAAATTTTAAGTTGTCAAGGGATGAATTTCCCATCGGTGTCTCTCCTTAGGGTACACTTTCATCTGTAAATGGTCAGGCTGCTTTTCCCCTTTTGGTTATTCATTAATGTATTCTTTCATTTTTACTTTATTTTACTTATTCATTTACATTCATTTATTCATTCTTAAGCAAACACTTATTGAAAACCTATGGTGTTTCTTAATGGATGTACTATTGGCATTTTGGGTGAGATAATTCTTTGTGCAGAGCTGTCCTGTATATTACAAAACATTTATTATTTCTGGGCTTCACCCACAGAGCAGTCCTCAATCTCTAAGCATCCTAACTCCCAACCCCCACTTCCATTTCCAGGAATAGCAGAAGAATGTCTCACATCACAATTTATGTTCTCAAACATTGCAGGAGAAGAACTTTGAGTAGAGTCCGCTGCCAGAGAACATCGGGATGAATAACAAAATTCTAGACCTCAAGAAGTAGATAACCTCATAAGAAAAACAAATAAGTAAATACAGCGCAATGTGAGTATCACACACAAACTAGTGACTTCTGGGAATATTCTAGAAGGCTTCTCAATGCTTGAGTGAGAAATGCTTGAGGTTAAGTCTTTAAGAACAAGTAAAAGTTAGCTAGATGAAAATTTCTAGGCATCAGGAGAGGTCCAAAGGACACTCTAGAGATCAGACAAATGTTTTGGAAGGGCTGCAAGCAAGTTCATCAAGGCTGGTGCATGGAACTGGAGTTAGGGAGGTGGTGGTGATTGTTAAGACTGGTGTGGCTGAGAAACTAGATCAAGGAGAATGTCACAGGCCAGGTTATTGTATCTGGACCTTATTCTTAGGAATATGGGGGTGATGAGTGACATAATCAGATCTGAGTTTTGAAATGATCACTTTAGCAAGGAGTCTGGGAATCAATTGGAGAAAATAAGACTGGTGACAGGGAAAACCATTTGGAGGATGCTGGAATAATTCAAAGAGAAATGAAGGATACTTCAATGGATTTAAATGGATACTGCAACAAATATAGTGAGGACTGCAAACGCCCTCTAGCCAAAAACCACCGGGAATACACCTTTAGTTGAACAAGTTGGTTTTATTACTGTTGTAAATGGGAAAAACTCTCATCATGGGGAACTGAGAGGCATTTCAGTTAGAAGATGTTAGAACCTATTTAAAGGGTTTGACCTTCCATTGGATAATTTTGGGTAGAGTCTGAGGAAACAGAGTTACTCACTATCAAAAAGTGAAGGCAATTCTATGATTGAGTATTTCAATAAATCTTATCTATAGAAAGGGGAGACTAGAGGAAGGATTAGTAAAGAAGTACCAGTCACTTACATTAGCTAGGAGAGAAGGTTGTTCAATGTTTTGTGGGTTGCACAGTGATCTTATTTTTGTCTCACTTTAACATGGTTTACATTGTATATAGAATGCAAGGTCTTGGCTGTGAGGTGAGGTAAACAGGATAGCAGTTAAATGGCATTGGTGACCAGGCACAGTGGCTCATGCCTGTAATCCCAGCATTTTGGGAGGCCGAGGCAGATGGATCAGCTGAGGTCAAAAGTTGGAGACCATCCTGGCCAACATTGTGAAACCCCATCTCTACTAAAAATACAAAAATCAGCTGGGCATGGGGGCACACATCTGTAATCCTAGCTACTGGGGAGGCTGAGGTAGGAGAATCACTTAAACCTGGGAAGCAGAGGTTGCAGAGAGCTGAGATCACGTCACTGCACTCTAGCCTGGACAACAGAGCAAGACTCCATCTCAAAAAAAAAAAGAAAGGCATTGGTTTTAGTGACCTTTATTTTTCATTTTTATGAAGAGAAATGCTTGATCGAGTTAATAAACTCAGGAAAAATACCTTGCAGAGAGTGAAAAGTGAGTGAGGGAAGAGTAATTAGTGTAATAATGCTGCGGACAATGGAGATCATAAAGTTTCGTTGGTGAATTCTACGGAGTTGTTTGATTTCTTCTATTAACACCTACCAGCCAAGCTAAATAAAAATGGAGTGCATGTGTTAATTATATCTATTTCCTCCTTACCAGTAGCTACCAGTAGCTAATTTCTATTTGAAGATCCATGTGATTCTAGGGAAATTGATTCAATTTCCAGCTTTAATGTGAGAGACAGAACCGAGTTTAAGCTTATCAGTTTATCCCGTTTAGCTGGCCTAAGGAATCAGGAAAATGGTGGGCACATGACTTAGGGTTTTTACTCTGAATACTGGGTCACATTTTTGCTTTTCCTTGCTGGAAATGAAAGCAAAAGGATTGGGTAGCAGGCCTCTTAGGATAGTCAGGGCTTGGCCTGAGAATGAAGCCAAGCCTGAAAAAAGCAGAGTGAAAAGACAAAAAGAAACTTTCTTTTACATCATTTGAGCTGCAAGAGCAAGCTTCATTTGAAGCCAGTTTTACCTTTGGACTTTTCAGTTCAAATATGCTTTATTATTTAAGCAAGTGTAAGTTCCATTGCTTGTAACCTTGTTCCTTCCTTCCTTCCTTCCTTCCTTCCTTCCTTCCTTCCTTCCTTCCTTCCTTCCTTCCTTCCTTCCTTTCCTTGTGTGCTTGCTTGCTTGCTTGTAACCTTGTCCCTCCTTCCCTCCCTCCCTCCCTCTCTCCCTTCTTTCTTTCTTTCCCTTCCTCTCTCTCTCTTCCCTTCTTTCTCTTTCTTTCTCTCTCTCTCTTTCCCTTCCTTCCTTTCCTTCCTTTCCTTCCTTCCTTCCTTCAACTTTCACTCTTGTTGCCCAGGCTGGAGTACAGTGGCATGATCGCAGCTCACTGCAACCTCCACCTCCTGGGTTAAAGCAATTTTCCCGCCTCAGCCTCCCAAGTAGCTGGGATTACAGGTGCCTACCACCATCCCCAGCTAATTTGTTGTATTTTTGATAGAGATGGGGTTTCGCCATGTTGGTCAGGATGGTCATGAACTCCTGATCTCAAGTGATCCACTTGTCTTGGCCTCCCAAAGTGCTGGGATTACAGGTGTGAGCCGCCGCACCCAGTCTTGCTTCTAACCTTGTCTCTAGACTAACAAATGTAAGGAGAGAAGAAGGCTGACTTTAAGGTTGATCCAGGGTTATGGTTGAGGTGGGCATGTGCAACAAGAAAAACAAGGTGTGCCAAGTGTGTTGGCAAAAGAGTGGTTAAAATAATAGTGATCTACTCAATAGGCAAGAAAGTACCTGGCCTACTTCTACTAAAATTGTCCTTTTCTCTATACCTTCTTAGGGTCTACGTCTGTATTTTCCATGCTATTCTCTAATCTAATTAAATTAATATACAAATTAATTTTTTCATAAGCATGATACTGTGCTAAATTTTGTGAGAATACAAGTCTAATTTGTGTTTCTAATACTTGTACTATATAATTAGGGGGTTATGAGAGTGCACACACACGCACACGCACATGCGCACGCACACGCGCACACACACACACCATTTACCTATTAACTTACTAAGCACTTAAAAGCAAGACAAGGCAAAATATGAGGAAGAACTCAAGTGAATTTTGCAGATGGCAAGTGCAATGGGATTTGAGAAGCAGAAAGCAATCTGTGCTATACAGCTAATGTGGGGTGATTAGAGAAAATTCCCCAGGGCTCTCTTTTCTCTCAGTTGATGTGTTAGTATTAGAAAGGACAGCAGGCTTACTCTGTTTCTGATGTGGGAGATGATATTTTTTTACTGCTCTGTGACCTTGAGCGAGTCACATAACCTCTTTGAGCTTCATCTTTTTCATTAAAACATTTTTGATAATAATTTAAGTCTCTACCTCTTTCTCAGGGTTGTAACAAACCAAAATCATAATGAGAAACAAGGGATGTTATAGTAGATTCCAAACTGAAAAGTATGAAAGAAAAGTAGGGAATGATGATTAATGGTGGCCTTTGGCAGACCCAGAACTACTCCAACTTCCCTGGGAGTTTTGTTTTTGTTTTTTGTTTTTCTCAAAAGTCTTAATTTCTGATGGTGAAAATTTTAGAAGATAGACCAGAAACAATGACAAAACTATGAAGGAGAAACCATTATGCAAGTCATAGCATGTGTGTAACCGCCCAGGGAGTTCACCTTGCTGACTGCCTACACAGAGCCAATTCAAGATAGGGGATTTGCAATAGAGAAAGAGTAATTCATGCCGAGCTGGCTGTGCGGGAGACAGGAGTTTTATTGTTACTCAAATCAGTCTTCCTGGGCATTCGGGAGCAGAGTTTTTAAGGATAACTTGGTGGGTGGGGGAAGCCAGTGAGCCAGCAGTGCTGATTGGTCAGAGATGAAATCATAGGAAGTTGAAGCTGTCTTCTTGTGCTGAGTCAGTTCCTGGGTAGGGGCCACATGACCAGATGAGCCAGTTTGTTAATCCGGGTGGTGACAGCTGATCCATTAAGTGCAGAGTCTGCAAAATAGTCAAGCACTGATCTTAGGAGCAGTCTAGGGAGGATCAGAAACTTGTAGCCTCCAACTGCATGACTCCTAAACCGTAATTTCTAATCTTGTGGTTAATGTTGGTCCTACAAAGGCAATCTAGTCCCCAGGCAAGAAGGAGATCTGCTTTGGGAACGGGCTGCTACCATCTTTGTTTAAATGGTAAACTATAAACTAAATTTCTCCCAAAGTTAGTTCAGCCTACACCCCGGAATGAACAAGGATAGCTTGGAGGTTAAAAGTGAGATGGAGTCAGTTAAGTTAAATCTCTTTCACTGTCTCAGTCATAATTTTGCAAAGGCAGTTTCATGTGTATCTCTAACAGTTCCCTCTATCATCTTAATTATTTTAAAGTGCTTTTGTAGATACATTTTAATCCCAAATATAAAACTGGGATCAAGAGAAAGATGTATAATAAAACTGGCCATTTCTATTTTGGACCAAGGTAAAATTTCATTCAATTGAAGTTGTTCATGTAGTTCTGCTTCTGTAACCTTTGTAAATTAATTTCTTCGTAGTATAACTTGAATAAACTAAGTATAAAGTCCTAATACCAGCAAGGATCCCCACCCACATACACATTTAATACAAAGTCATAATAAGGGTAATAGGGGAAATATTGACTGTGAGATCCTTAAAGATCCTGTCCTGGATCTCTTTCTCCTTCTTTTTACTTAGGCCAAAATAATTTCTGTAAATCTTATTTCTGTTATCTGAACTATATGTTTTGTTATTTTCTCTTGCTTTCTTCCCAGTCCCTTGCCTGTCCTCTTGTCTACCCCTAATCTTCCTATAACATAGGGTAGTTATAAAGCTCTCTTCACAGCCCTCTTTCAGGTCCCTTATATAAACCACACTTAACATCAGGAGGGATTTACACGCAGTAGTCCTTTCATCTGAGAACCAGTATGGGCTGTGATTAGGGATTTTGAGGGAGGGTGATGCATCATCATTACGTTAATGAGGTATAGAAGCAGAATTTGTGTTCTAGACACAGAAGAATACAGTGAGCTGCAAGCATGTCACTGCACTCCAGCCTGAGCAACAAGAGCAAAACTCCATCTCAATAAAAAAAGAGAAAGAAAGAAAGTGAGGAGCATTAATAATCATAAAGCAGCATAGACCCATCTCTCTGCTTCTAGAAGTGCCCAAGAGGCTATAGTCAGTGGCATAACAAAGACATTCTTGAAGTAGATTGAATATCCATTTATTAATTTCTATCTTTATACCAATTTCTTCAGTGGCTTTAGTGTGTAGAGATACATTTTAGCTTCACTTATCACTCTCCCATATCTCTCAGGAGACAAAGACAGGTGATTGAAACTATTACAATAAAAGTGGCCAGTATTGAAAGGTGCAGACAACAGAACACACAGTGTCTAGTTTAACTTGAAAAGGAATTTATTAAGATGTTGAGCAGCTTCTCAAATCTCCAAGAGAGCCTTATAATCAGGTTTAGAGGGCACGTAGCCTGTAATAATTAGGCTACTGGGCTTCAAGCGAAGACTGTACTGCTCCTGCTCCTGGATAGAGAAAAGGAAGCTTGCACTTTTGTACTGTCAACAATGGATATAGGACTTAACTAAATTTGGATGCCTTTTTTAAAAACTTTATTTTCACTATTTCATAAGATGGCACCAAAGGCGAAAAGGAAGCTCCTGCCGCTCCTAAAGCTGAAGCCAAAGCGAAGGCTTTGAAGGCTCAGAGGTAGAGCTAAAAGGTGTCCACAGCCACACACAAAAAAGGAAGATCCACACGTCACCCACCTTCTGGCGGCTCAAGACACTGCCACTCGGGAAGCTGACCAAATATCCCTGGAAAAGCACCCCCAGAAGAAACAAGCTTGACCACTAGGCTATCATCAAGTTTCCTCTGACCACTGAGTCCTCCATGAAGAAGATAGAAGACAACAGTGAAACCACTATTACAAAATTATAACTGAGATAGTGAAAGAGATCTGACCTAACCAACTCCATTTGACTTCTAACCTCCAAGCTGTCCTTGTTCATTCCTGGGCATAGGCTGAACTAACTTTGGGAGGAACTTAGTTTATGGTTTAAAACAAAGATGAAGCCAGGTGCGGTGGCTCACGCTTGCAATTCCAGCACTCTGGGAGGCCGAGGTAGGCATATCACCTGAGGTCAAGAGTTCAAGACCAGCCTGACCAACATGGAGAAGCCCTGTCTCTACTAAAATACAAAATTAGCCGGGTGTGATGGCACATGCCTATAATCTCAGCTACTCAGGAGGCTGAGACAAGAAAATCTCTTGAACCTGGGAGGCAGAGGTTGTGGTAAGCCAAGATCGCAACATTGCACTCCAGCCTGGGCAACAAGAGCGAAACTCCATCTCAAAAAAAAAAAAAAAAGAAAGAAAGAAAAGAAAAAAGAAAAAACAAAGTGATAACACGCCTCTCCCAAGGCAAACCCCTTCTTGCCTGGGGACTAGACTGCCTTCATGGGACTAATAAATAAGCCAAAAGATTAGAAATTATAGTTTAGGAGTCATGCAGCTGGAAGCTACAAGATTCTGATCCTTCCTAAATTGTTCCTGGGTATAATATCACTGTTGTAAAGCCTAAGATCAGTGCTTGAGATATTTGTAGACCCTGCACTTGATGAATCAGCTAGTACTATCCAGATAAATGGGCTCATCTGATCTTGTGACCCCCACCCAGGAACTGACTCAGCCCAAGAGGACAGCTTCAACTTCCCATGATTTCATCTCCGACCTGACCAATCAGCACTCCTGACTCACTGGTTGCCCTCCACCCACCAAGTAATCCTTAAAAACTCTGATTCCCAAATGCTCAGGGAGACTGAGTTGAGCAATAGTAAACTCTGGTCTTCCGCACAGCCAGCTCTGCATGAATTACTATTTCTCTATTGCAATTCCCCAGTATCTATAAATTGGCTTTGTCTAGACAGCAGGCAAGATGAACCCATTGGGCGGTTACAGCAACACACTTGTGTTCATTGAAGATGTTAAAGACAACAAGCACCAGATCAAACAGGCTGTGAAGAAGCTCTATAACACTGAGGTGGTCAAGGTCAACACCCTGATTAGGCCTGATGGAGAGAAGAAGGCATATGATTGACTGGTTCCTGATTACCATGCTTTGGGTGTTGCCAACAAAATTGGGATTATCTAAAGTGAGTCTAGAGGATGAATCTTAAATATATATGTATATCTTAATCCTAAATATATATATATATATATCTTTTCATCAGAAAAAAAAATTTATTTCCGTTTCTTTACTTTTAAAAGATGTTTAATTTTGGAATAAATGTCGATTCTTAGAAAGTTGCAAAAAAATGGCTTATAGTGGTCCCTTGTACCCTGCACCCACATTCCCTCAAAGGTTACATCTTACATATAGTACAAATTAAAAATACTTTTTTTTTTTTTTTTTTTGAGACAGGGTCTCACTGTCGCCCAGGCTGGAATGCAGTGGCACAATCACTGCTCACCACAGCCTAGAACTCACCAGGCTCAGGTGATCTTCCCACCACCTCAGTCTGTCCAGTAGCTGGGACTATAGGTGCATGCCACCACACCTGACTAATTTTTGTATTTTTAGTAGCAATGGGGTCTCTTTATGTTGCCCAGACTGTTCTTGTACTCTGGGGCTCAAGGGATCCAGCCATCTCAGTCTCCCAAAGTGTTGGGATTACAGTCATGAGTCACTGGGCCCAGCCTAAACACAGAAATTTATATTGGTACAATCCATTGATTTCATTCAGATTTTCCTCTATAGGCACTCATTGTGTGTGTGTGTGTGTGTGTGTGTGTACAGTTCTATGCAGTTGTGTAGAATCATATAACCACCACTATAATCAAGAAAATGCATAAGCAATAGTCCTTGGCCAGGTGCAGTGGCTCATGCCTATAATCTCAGCACTTTGGGAGGCCAAGGCAGGTGAATCACTTGAGCAGGAGTTCACGACCAGCCGGCCAACATGGTGAAACCCTGTCTCTACTAAAAATACAAAAATTAGCTAGGTATGGTGACTCATGCCTGCAATTCCAGCTACTTGGGAGGCTGAGGCCAGAGGACTGCTTGAACCCAGGAAGCAGAGGTTGCAGTGAGCCAAGATCCTGCCACTGCACTCCAGCCTAGGTGACAGAGTGAGACTCCATCTCAAAAAAAAAAAAAAAAAAAAAAACTACACAAGATCCTTATCACAGATATCTCCTTCATGCTACCCGTATATAGTCATATCTACTTCTTGCTTCCCAAGCCCCTGGCAACCATGAATCTATCTTCATCTCTATACTTTGTATTGTCATTTCAAGAATATATAAATGGGCCGAGTGTTGTGGCTCATGCCTTTAATCCCAGAACTTTGGAAGGCCAAGGTGGGCGGATCACCTGTGATCAGAAGTTCAAAACCAGCCTTGACCAACATGGTGAAACCCTGTCTCTGCAACAATTAGCTGGGTGTCGCAGCATCTGCCTATAATCCCAGCTACTAGGGAGACTGAAGCAGGAGAATCTCTTGAACCCAGGAGGCGGAGGTTGCAGTGAGCCAAGACCGCACCATTGCACTCCTGCCTGGGCAACAAGAGCAAAACTCCATCTAAAAAAAAAAAAATAATATATATATATGGAATCACATGATCCATACCAGTGGGGAAGTGGAGGGAGTAAGACAGAAAAGGGAAGGTTCTAAGTAAGACTTTTGCAGACGGCTGAGTCTGAGTCAGGCAAGCATTACCTTCTCAGCACTTGCAGAAAGCCACAGGGTCAGGCAAACAAGACTTTAGGAGGCAAAGTCTTCAGGCAAAGAAATGCAGTTGTTGGCTGCTAAATTCAGGGTAGCATGCCCTGAAGTGGTAGGGTAAGGGACTGTGGAGCTCAGGACCAACAGCTTCTCTTACACAGGCTTAAAAACAATAAACAGGCTGGGTGCAGTGGCTCACACCTGTAATCCCAGTACTTTGGGAGGCAAAGGTGGGTGGATCACATGAGGTCAGGAGTTCGAGACCACCTTGGCAAACATGGTAAAAACCCATGTCTACTAAAAATACAAAAAATTAGCCGGGTATGGTGGTGTGTGCCTGTAATCCCAGCTACTTGGGAGGCTGAGACAGGAGAATTGCTTGAACCCGGAGGCAGAGGTTGCAGTGAGCTGTAATGGCACTATTCCACTCCAATCTGGGCAACAGAGCAAGACTCTGTCTAAAAAAATAAAATAAAATAAAAACAATAAACAAGTAACAAGCCAGTGTTCAAATTTTCCCTAGTATGTCATACTATTTGGTTTTACAGCTTATGTGTCCAAATCATGATTTAAATAAGGTCCATCTATTGTAACTGATTTACCATCACATACTGTAAAACAACATTTTGGTCAAAGACAGCACATAATACAACAGTGGTCCCAAAATATTATAATTCATATTTTTACTGTACTTTTTCTATGTTTAGATATGTTTCCTCACACAAATACTTACCAATGGGTTACAACTGCTGACACTATCCAGTACAGTAACATACTGTACAAGTTTGTAGTCAAGGAACAATAGGCCATCCCACATGGCCTAAGTGTGTAGTAGGCTATACCATCTAGGTTTGTATAAGGATACTCTATTATGTGGGCACAATGACAAAATTGCCTAACAACACATTTCTCAGAATGTGTCTCCGTTGTTAAGTGATGCATGGCGTACATGTTTTTTAAGTCTCTTAAGTCTCTTTTTCTTTCCATTTTTTATGTAGAAATTTTGAAGCATAGAACAAACTTAGAAGGGTATTATTGTGAACACCTATATGTCCCCCGAGATTAAACCATTACCTTTTTAAATATATTTGCCTTATTACATATCTACCCATTTGTTCATCCCTTTATGCATTTTAGATTTCTTGATGCATTTCAGAGTAAATTGCAGATATTATTTATCCCTAAATACCTTTACCCTGAAACACTTCAGTATAAAAATCATTACTAAGGTTTATATTGTTTTTCTTTTTTCTTTTTTTCTTTTTTTTGAGAGGGAGTCTCACTCTCTCACCCAGGCAGGAGTGCAGTGGCGTGATCTCGGCTCACTGCAACCTCCGCCTCCTGGGTTCAAGTGATTCTCCTGCCTCAGCTTCCCAAGTAGCTGGGACTATAGGCATGTGCCACCACACCTGGCTAATTTTTTGTCTTTTTTTTTTTTTTAAATTTTTTGTATTTTTAGTAGAGACAGGGTTTTACCGTGTTAGCCAGGATGGTCTCCATCTTCTGACCTCGTGATCTGCCTGCCTCGGTCTTCCAAAGTGTTGGGATTACAGGCATGAGCCACTGAGCCTGGTCCCTTTTTTTCTTTTAAGGTAAAATTTGCAACAATGAAATGCACAAATTTTAAGTGTATATTTGTGGAGTTACGATAAATGCATGTACCCTATGTAACCTACCCCTCCATCAAGATATGAAATATTTCTACAACCTCAGAAAGTTTCCTCATTCTCCTTTTCAGTCAATCCCTATCCTCAACTTCTCAAAGGCAACTTTTTTTAACCTAATGTTGTTCACAATGTTCTCTTACTTTATTTTATTTTTTTGTTCTAATGTCTGTGGTATCTGTGGTGATAACTACTTTTTTATTCCTGATATTGGTAATTGGTGCTCTTCCTGGGAACAAATTTCCTGTGGGTTCCTTCATGTTTCTGCACATTCTGTGAGTACAAGCATTGACAGCCATTGTTCTGGGTTATCTTTTAAAGATATTTGTATTGTAAATAGCTTGGTAAATGGCCACAGTGGAGCCCTCTAATGCAGGTGACAGGTTTTGTTTTGTTTTGTTTTGTTTTTTTGGGAGCTTTTTTGTTTTTTTACTTTCCGGTACAATAAAGATAATTTCTGCCTCAGGGGTAAAAGTCAGGCAGGTTGCCTGCAGTCTACTATAAAGGAATAAGTTCCTAAGCCTGGGTTTCCTTAACTGAGATGTCAACCCACTACATTTGTAACACCTACCTGGGCCACTCTGTGTCTTTCTCATAGGACTTGAGGATCTGAAAGAACTAATGCAAATGTGAAGCTCATGTTGCTTGCTGGCTGTGAGTGGTAAAGTGCTAGTCTCTAACCTAGGAATCTCATTTAGCAGGCCAGATTCCATGAAACTCTAGGCAGATTAACTCCTTAGCTTTAACAGGAGGGTACAATCGCAGACTCCTCTTGAAATTCTTGATGGTTGTCAATCTTTCTTTCTTTCTTTCTTTTTCTTTTCTTTTCTTTCTTTTTCTTTTCTTTTTTTTTTTTTTGAGATGAAGTTTCACTCTTGTTGCCTAGTGCAATGGTGCGGTCTCGGCTCACTGCAATCTTCGCCTCCCAGGTATGAGCGATTCTCCTGCCTTAGCCTCCCAAGTAGCTGGGATTACAGGCACTTCCCACCACGCCCCGCTAATTTTTTTGTATTTTTAGTAGAGATGGGGTTTCACCATGTTGGCCAGGCTAGTCTCGAACTCCTGACCTCAGGTGATCTGCCCACCTCGGCCTCTTTGTAATCCCCTGCTGGGATTACAGCCACTGCGCTTGGCCTCTCTCTTTTTTTTTTTAAGTAACTAATTCTAGCAAGGAGTTTATCAATTTTGCTGATCTTTTCAAGGAACAATTTTCAGCTTTGCTAATTTTTTCTGTTACTTTGCTATATTTTAGTTAATTGATTTCTGTTAGTTATCTTTATTTCCTCCCACTTACTTTGGGATTTACTTTGCTCTTTTTTCCTTAGCTTATTTATGTGGAACTTTTGGTCATTGATTTTTAGACATCTCTTCTTCACTAACATAAGCATTTAAAGCTATGTATTTCTGAATAGGCATTGCTTTGGATGCATCATACAAATTTTGATATGTTGTATTTTTATTCATTCAGTGTGAAATACTGTCTAACTTCCTATGTGATTTCTTCTTTAACAAATGGATTATTTTAAATATCTTGTTTATTTATACATATTTGAAGTTTTCCCAGATCTTACTTTTATTGATTTCTAATGCAGTTCCATTGTGATCAGAGAACATGCTCTGTATGATTCCAATTTTTAAAAATTTATTAAGACATTTTAAGATCCACTATATGGTCTATCTTGCTGAACATACCACATGTACTTGAAAATAAAATGTATTCTGGAGTTGTTGGATGTGGTGCTCTATAAACATCAATGAGGTTGTATTAGTCAGAGATCACCAGAGAAAAAGAACCAGTAGGATGTGTAGATGAGAGATGAGAGAGAGGGAGGGAGAGAGAGAGAAAGAGAAAGAGAAAGGGAGAGAGGTTTATTATAAATAATTGGCTCATGTCATTGTGGAGGATGATAAGTCTGAGATCTGCAGTCAGCAGGCTGGAGATCTAGGAGAGCAAATGGCATAGTTCCAGTCCTAGTCCAAAGGCCCAAGAAGTAGAGAGCTGATGTTGTAGTACCAGAATGAAAGCTAGCAGGCTCAAGACCCAGGAAGAGCCCATGTTTAAGTCTGAGCCTGAAAGCAGGAAAAACCCTGATGTCCCAGCTCTAAAGTAGTCAAGTAGGAGGAGTTCCCTTTTGTTCTATTCAGGCCTTTCACTGATTGAATGGGGCTCAGTCACATTAAAGAAGGCAGTCTATTTTACTCAGCCTACCAATGCATATGTTACTTGAACCCGGAAATACCCTCACAGACACACACAGAATAATGTTTGAACAAATGTCCAGACACCTTGTGGCCTAGTCAAGTTGACAAGTTGATACATAACATTAACCATCACAGAAGTCAAGGTGGTTTATAGTATCGTTCAAATCACCTATAAATTTCTTGATTTTTTTGTTTGTTTAACTATTCTATCTATTGCTGAGAGCAGAATGTTAAAATCTCCTGCTGTGATCATGAAATTGTCTGTTCCTCCTTTTAGTACAGTTGATTTTCACTTCACGTATTGATCTTAAAGATGTTTTTTCACTATTCCCCTGCACCCCTCATCCCAGCCTCTCTTTGCTTTTACCTGGACTGACCCTGACACCCATCAGTCCCAGCAGCTTACCTGGGCTGTGCTGCTGCAAGGCTTCAGGGACAGCCCTTATTACTTCAGCCAAGCTCTTTCTCATTATTTACTTTCTTTCCACCCCTCCACTTCTCACCTGATTCAATATATTGATGACCTTCTACTTTGTATCCCCTCCTTTGAATCTTCTCAACTAGACACCCTCCTCTCCTTCAACATTTATTCTCCAAGGGATATTGGGTATCCCCCTCCAAACCTCGAATTTCTTCTCCATCCGTTACCTACCTTGGCATAATTCTTTATAAAAACACACATGCTCTCCCTGCTGATTGTGTCCGACTGATCTTTAAAACCCCAACCCCTTCTACAAAACAACAACTCCTTTCCTTCCTCGGCATGGTTGGATACTTTTGCCTTTGGATACCTGGTTTTGCCATCCTCACAAAACCATTATATAAACTCACAAAAGGAAACCTAGCTGACCCCATAGATCCTAAATTCTTTCCCCACTCCTCTTTCCGTTCCTTGAAGACAGCTTTAGAGACTACTCCCACACTAGCTCTCCCTGACTCATCCCAACCCTTTTCATTACACACAGCTGAAGTGCAGGGCTGTGCAGTCAGAATTCTTATACAAGGAACGGGACCACACCCTATAGCCTTTTTGTCCAAACAACTTGACCTTACTGTTTTAGGCTGGGCATCATGTCTGTGCAGCGGCAGCTGCCACCCTAATAATTTTAGAGACCCTCGAAATCACAAACTATGCTCAAACTCACTCTCTACAGTTCTCATAACTTCCAAAATCTATTTTCTTCCTCACACTTGACACATATACTTTCTGCTCCCAGGCTCCTTCAGCTGTACTCACTCTTTGTTGAGTCTCACAGTTATCATTGTTCTTGGCCCGGACTTCAATCTGGCCTCCGACATTATTCCTGATACCACACCTGACCCCCATGACTGTATCTCTCTGATACACCTGACATTCTCTCCATTTTGCCATATTTCCTTCTTTCCTGTTCCTCACCCTGATCACACTTGGTTTATTGATGGCAGTTCCACCAGGCTTAATCGCCACACACCAGCAAAGGCAGGCTATGCTATAGTATCTTTCATGTCTGTCATTGAGGCTACCGCTCTGCCATTCCTCCACTACCTCTCAGCAAGCCAAACTCATTGCCTTAACTCGAGCCCTCACTCTTGCAAAGGAATTTTGTGTCAATATTTACACTGACTCTAAATATGCCTTCCATATCCTGTACCACCATGCTGTGATATGGGCTGAAAGAGGTTTCCTTACTATGCAAGGGTTCTCCATCATTAATGCCTCTTTAATAAAAACTCTTCTCAAGGCTGCTTTACTTCCAAATGAAGCTGGACTCATATACCTCAAGGGCCACCAAAAGGCATCAGATTCCATCGTTTAGGGCAATGCTTATGCTGATAAGGTAGCTAAAGAAGCAGCTAGCATTTGTCCCTCACGGCCAGTTTTTCTCCTTCTCATCGGTCACTCCTGCCTACTCTCCCACTGAAACTTCCACCTATCAATCTCTTCCCACACAAGGCAAATGGTTCTTGGACCAAGGAAAATATTTCCTTCCAGCCTCACAGGCCAATTCTATTCTATTGTAATTTCATAACCTCTTCTGTGTAGGTTACAAGCTGCCAGCTCGCCTCTTAGAACCTCTCATTTCCTTTCCATCGTGGAAATCTATTCTTAAGGGAATCAGTTCTCAGTGTTCCATCTGCTATTCTACTACTCCTCAGGGATTGTTCAGGCCCCCTCCCTTCCCTACACATCAAGCTGCAGGATTTGCCCCTGCCCAGGACTGACAAATTGACTTTACTCACATGCCCTGAGTCAGGAAACTAAATACCTCTTGATCTGGGTAGACACTTTCACTGGGTGGGTAGAGGCCTTTCCCACAGGGTCTGAGAAGGCCACCTTTTGTCAGACATAATTCCTCGGTTGGGCCTTCCCACCTCTATACAGTCTGATAACGGACCGGCCTTTATTAGTCAAATCACCCAAGCAGTTTCCCAGGCTCTTGGTATTCAGTGGAACCTTCATACCTCTTACCGTCCTCAATCTTCAGGAAAGGTAGAATGGATTAATGGTCTTTTAAAGACATACCTCACTAAGCTCAGGCTCCAACTTAAAAAGGACTGGACAGTACTTTTACCTCTTGCCCTTCTCAGAATTAGAGCCTGTCCTCAAGATGCTACAGGGTACAGTCCATTTGAACTTTTATATGGATGCACTTTCTTACTCGGCCACAACCTCATCCCAGACACCAGCCCTCCAGGCGACTATCTTCCAGTCCTCCAGCAGGCTAGACAGGAAGTTTGCCAGGCTGCTAATCTTCTCTTACCTACTCCAGATTCCCAGCCATATGAAGACACCCTAGCTGGACGATCAGTTCTTGTTAAGAATCTGACAAATGCTCCTTCTAACAATCCCACAATATCACCCCTTACCCCAAAATCTTTCTTCAGTTGAATCTCTCCCACTGTAGGTTCCCATGCTGCCCCTAATCCCGCTCGAAGCAGCCCTGAGAAACATCGCCCATTATCTCTCCATACCATCCCCAAAATTTTTCACCGCTCCAACACTTCACTATTTTGTTTTGCTTTTTTTATTAATATAAGAAGACAGGAATGTCAGGCCTCTGAGCCCATGCTAAGCCATCATATCCCCTGTGACCTGCACGTATACATCCAGACAGCCTGAAGCAAGTGAAGATCCACAAAAGAAGTGAAAATAGCCTTAACTGATGACATTCCACCATTGTGATTTGTTTCTGCCCCACCCTAACTGATCAACAGTACTTTGTAATCTCCCCCACCCTTAAGAAGACTCTGTAATCTCCCCCACCCTTAAAAAGGTTGTGATTCTCCCAACCCTTGAGAATGCACTTTGTGAGATCCACACCCTGCCCCAAAAACATTGCTCCTAACTCCACCGCCTATCCCTAAACCTATAAGAACTAATGATACTCCTACCACGCTTGCTGACTCTCTTTTCGGACTCAGCCTGCTTGCACCCAGGTGAAATAAACAGCCTTGTTGCTCACACAAAGCCTGTTTGGTTTTGTGTGACAACACAGATTTAATTATTATTTAGCTAAGTAGAGAAGGAACAGGAGCAACTCTCAGTAAGATGGGCTGAGAAAGGAAAATGATACATTTTTCAGTCATAGTAAAGGAAAGAGTTTTGGGAGTTCAGTGTTCTGATTATAATAGAATGCTAAGCCTGCTAAGTTTATAAGTTTGATTTATCTCAAAGTTCTGCTTATTTCATGTAGGCTTTGAATTTGCCTTGAATTTCTCCAGTATTTGCCTTGAATTTCAGAGATTTTTTTGGTGGACTATGCTTTTAAACATAAGATTCTAAAGTTATATTCAAATACTGCCACCTTGTGGGTTATTCTTTGTTTCCCCATTCCACCCTTCATTTTGGTGGAAACAGATTCATCCAGGAGTTCATTTCAGGTTATGTCAATTAAGTTGCTAAGAGTTGTACTACAAGCTTCATATCTATAATACATATATTGTATCTATATAATCTCATTTAAACTTCTTAGGAACTTTATGAAAGCAATACTATTAACTCTATTTCAGAGATGAGGAAACTAGGCTTAAAGGGTTTATGTAACTTGTCTGACATCTCACAGCTAGTAAGCACAGCAGTATAATTTCATATCCGGGCAGCTTGCCTCTAGAATCCTTGTCTCCATTAGTAAAACTAACAAATCTAAAAAGAAAACAGTATGATACATTATATGACTAAGTGATAGAAGCAGTATAAAGGGAATAATTGTTAGGAAAGGCCATCTGGAAAGGCTTCATAGATATGTGGGGAGGTGGCCCTCTGTAAGTAAGGATTGGAAAGATAATGATTCTATAGGAAGAATGCAGCTGGGATCATACACCTGAATCCAGAAGAACACAAACACCCTATGTGGCCTATTGTTTTGTCTGCCTCACCCTGCTTTCTTTTGGAGAACTACTCTTCACTCTGCTTTAACCGTGACTCTAATAGAGGCTGTCAGTCATGGTATCCTTGATTCCTCACCTAATCCAAGCTGACGTGAGTCCATCAGTTGCCTAGAACTTTTGTGCTTGAGATAATAGGCTCAGTGCTATCTTCCCTAGTGGCAAACCTGAGGTGAGATATGTGATTTATGTAAGGTGCTTAATTTATGTGCCAGAAAGCTGTAGACAACCAGTGATGTCCTGCAGAAGATGGTGTGGAGTAGAAGTGAATGAGGCCAAACAATAAGGTTCCAGTCATCCCTAGGCCAGCTGCATTACTGATCTTCCTCTAATAATCATTCTTGCAGACCGTAATCAGGTTTGAGTTTCTAATCAAATTGTAATATTTTCTCTCCTGCCACCAGTACTGTCATTTCCTACTCCTATACAACTTGAAAGACAGAGAAATACACATAATGATATTAGTACTTTTAATTATAAAGGATAGTACTACCAATTTATTTTGGAAAAATGGTATATGGGGAGTTTACTATAGATGCCATGTGGCTTAGAAACATTTCTGCAGTGCTCCACTCTTGATGCCTGTGCTATTCTTTTTCTACTCCCTCCCCCCATCACTGCAATCTTTTAAAGCCATCTCTGGTTTTTTATTTTTTACTTTAAAAAATAAAACTACTTTAGAAACTCTAGTCAATTATTTTTCCAAACTTTGATTTTTTAAATCATTCAAGTAATATTTAAATTATTGCAATAAAAATTACAAAAGTCAAAATGATAGAAATTAAGAATCACCCATAATTCCACCACAGAAAAATCAATGTAGATATATTTTGACCTATTCTTTAAAGTGTAAACACAAAATTTAAAAAAAGTCAAACAAAATGGCTCATTTTCATTTCTTCCTCCCTTAACCACATCTACAAAATATTTTTCATTTAATTGTATTTCATTTTTAATATTTCCTACTTATTTTAATATTTTGTCTTGCAAATAACCAGTAAGTACTTTTGAAAGCATCTAACTTTCCTGGGAAAAGGGGAGCAATTCTACATCCCTTCGCTTGGAAGGTTATTTCTTTCCTGCTTCATCTACTTATCTCCTCGTTATCTAGTTATCTGAGTTATCTTCTACTCATTCTTTACTTCATGTGTCACATCTCTCGGAAGTCAGATTAAATCTATCACAGTATTCTTTGTAATACTTATAAATGTTGCAATTTATTATGCTTGGGAATATCTGGGTCTACATGTATTTTTGTCCACTGTCGGATCCCCAATGCTTACCACAAATTGCCCAAGATCTGGTAAGTTTTACTTTTATTTATTATTATTTTTTGAGACAGGGTCTCACCCCGGTTGCCTAGGCTTGTGCAGTGGCCTGATCTCGACTCATTGCAGCCTTGATCTCTCAGGGGTCAGGGTATTCTTCCACTTCAGCTTCCTGAGTAGCTGGGATCACAGGCATGCGCCACCATGCCTGGCTAATTTTTTTTTATTTTTAGTAAAGGCGGGGTTTCGCCATGTTGTCCAGGCTGGTCTTGAACTCCTGGGCTCAAGTGATCCACCTGCCTCTGCCTCCCAAAGTGCTGGTATTACAGGTGTGACTCACTTTGCCTGGCTGTCATTTTTAAATTAATGAATGCCTGCTTGGAATAATTCAGCCACTAAGGTAATACTTCATTTATTAGCACTATTGATGAAGTATTATTGTGCGCTACTAAGGCCCTCTGCTAAGTGCTATATATTATCATTACATTTTCACAACCCCAAAATAGATTATTTCTCCCATTTTGCAAATGAGGAAACTGAGGCTTCAGAAAAGTGAATTAACTTGCCCAGATACAAGAAAGAAAGAGAAAAGTTATGAACTCAGGTCAATGAGTTTATTTACACTAGCAGCTTTATTTGCCATTATTGGCTTCTTTGTTCATGAACATGAAAGTCATATGTAGCTTCTTTTTTTTTTTTTTTAATATCTGGAGATACAACTTAAGATACAACTTATTTTCAAAATCACTCAATTTTTACATTACTAACTGGTTTTTGTTTTATAGGAAGTAGGGCATTCAGAATAAAGAGCAAAGAAACAATTATGTGCTGGGAAGGGCAGCAGGAGGGCTGGGTCGTAGTCTCCCTTTCTCTTTCGCTAAGCAGCTGTGTGGCTTTGGGCTAGTAATCTACCCTTCCGCAAAAAAGGCTTTAAAAGAGAGCAAGCAGAGCTCAGTGGGCATTAAGACATGCGCAACTCCTTTCTTTTAGAGATGAGATGAGGCCAACTCAATGGCTTGTAAAATTCACAACGTGGCAGAGCTGTACAGCCAACTTATGATTCCTAGTGTCGTTTGTTCTGAGTCACACTACCCCTCCTTGAACAATCATTTACTGAGTGCTTACCATATTAGGCATTCAGCAGCAGTATGTTTCCCATTCAGTACCCTAGTATTGATTATTGGCTACTGTCCCTCCTAGTTTTTTCACTCGACCACTTTCTAAATGGCCGTTAGATTCAGAGTTCAAATGGAAAAAGCCTAGTGTAAGCCTGGTGTCAGGCACTGAGTGGCGTGACCTGGGTCGGCAGCTAGTTACACTGTGGTGATCTAAGAGGGCAGTGACGCCTTCTGACCAAAGGAGTGACTGCCAGATAATCCGGGTGTATAGTGATCCAGAGAGGGGTGAGGCTGGGTTTACGGAGACTACACCTTTGGCTTTGCAGTAACCCCACTGCTAAGGCCATGGGAGGAAACTCTTTTGTTCAAGACGCCAATGCACCTGGCTTCTGCTGCGTAGTGAGCGGGTGTCCAAGGCATCCGGCCAGGTCTCCTTCTCCACTCGGGTTTAGCCTCCCCTCCGAGTCTCCAGCTGCCTGGAGAGACGTTTCTAACTAGAGATGGCTGGCCTGGAAAGCGACACTCCCATCACCGCTGTTGGCCTAGTGTCCCCCGCTGCGGCCTTTCTCTTTTCCCCGCCCCTGGCCTGAGTCAGCCGCCCCAAGGCCGGCGAGGTCAAGCTCCTTTGGGGCGCCAGCGAAAAGACCATGGCAGAGGTGCTGCCACGCGAAACCTTCTGGGCAGGCACCAGCCAATCATCAAGAGACATACAGGAGCCCCAGCCAACCAGCGCCCGCCTTATTACTGAGTAACCCCCCCCCCCTCGCTGGGGCCCTTCCTCCACATCACCCTTCCCGATTCTTGTAGTCGCGGCTGTGTTGCAGCCGCCTGCGGAACTGACCCGGGTCTGGGGACCGGCCCCTCTGGCGCGGTTCGGTTTCTCTTACTGCCTTCACTGAGGATGAGTCCCTGTGTGGCTCTGTGTGGACCCTGCGGAATCCACCGGCGCAATTTCATCTAGCGGCTGGTGAGGGAGGGCTTGGCGCTGCCCGACTGTGCGGAGCGGCTTCCCTTCAGTCCGGGGGCAGGGGGAGAGTATTCGCCTTCCGGAGGGTGCGGGTGGCTGCGGACGGCTGCGCTGGGGGTCTGTAGGGAGAGGACTCTGCGGCCCTGAGGCTGCCGGGCTTCTCGCGAGGCGGCGCGGAGGGGGCCGAGTGGCCAGGGTCCCTACCGCCCCCCTCAGCTAATGAATGGCCTGTCCCGGCGATGCGCTAAGCGCCCGTCCTGCGGGACACGCCCTCCAGCGACATTGCATTCCTAGTCGTGATAGTTGTGTGGTGTCACTTTCCTTCGAGTCTTGGATTTGAAGCCATTCCTAGGGGCGCTCATGTTCTTTATCCCCTTCCTGGAGTCACAAGTTTGAGTCCACTCTGCGGATACCGACTCTATCGGGAAGCAGGTGGTGAACTCTGATAAGTGGACATTGACTGTTACGTAAAAAGGAACTGATTCTTTTTGGAGGGTGGTGGGGGGTGGTGAGAGAGACAGAGAAGACATGCCTTTTGTTTTTGTAACAGGCAGAGCTGTCTGGCTCAAAGAGTTTTAGTTCAGCTGCGAATTAGGTAACACAGGCCGTCCTTGACTCCTATTTTCCAACGTAGTTCATAAAACTTGGCTGTGTTAGCCAGAGATTCATGTAGCACCTTTTAACTTATGCTCGAAGTAGGCCATTTGAAATTTATCAGAAATACTGAAAGGATGTGACTTTTATGAGTAGTAGTGTTTCAATGCCCATAAAGTGGTGTAAATTCACAGACTTGCCAGCCCCCTCTTGATCATTTCTGTTTTTGTATTTTGAATTCCTTAACTTTTATTTGTTTTAGAAATTGAAGCAAGGTAGATGAGGACGGAACTGATTTCTAAAAATAATTACATTTGGAAATATTTGCAGAAACTTTTAGTCAAACCAGAGTTTACTTCAATAAATTTTTTAGGCCGGGTGCGGTGGTTCATGCCTGTAATCCCAGCTACTCGGGACGCTGAAGCGAGAATTGCTTGAACCCAGGAGGTGGAGGTTGCAGTGAGTGGAGATCGTGCCACTGCACTCCATCCTGGGCGACAGAGTGTGGCTCCGGCCCCCCCCCCCCCCCAAAAAAGAAAAGATGCCTGTAATACCAGCAGTCTGGGAGGCCAAGGCGGGCGGATCACTTGAGGTCAGGAGTTCGAGGCCAACATGGTGAAACCCCGTCTCCACCAGAAATACAAAAAAATTAGCCAGGCATGGTGGTGTGTGCCTGTAATCCCAGCTACTTGGGAGGCTGAGGCAGAATCCCTTGAATCTTAAGCTTCCGAGTCTCCAGCTGCCCTACCAAACTGCTTTTGAATTCAATTATTTTGAATTGAATTCCATGGTACTTTTTTCTACTACATTATACTACTTTCATTAAAAGTTTTCTAACTGCCTTTTGGAAGAACAGTTTGGTGGTGTAGAATAGGTAGGATCAAGAGCACTTTTCTGTTGCTATTATTTTAGGTAGGCTTTTAAAATTTTCACATGAATTTCCTCATCAGAAAATGAAAGTGATCACATTTACAGGGGGCAATGATAAGGCTGAAATAAGGATTATATTTACGTAGAGCACTATGTATAATGTATAAAACAAAATTTCACCTATAATTTTTGTGTTTGTTCTGTTGTTTAGTTTTGTTTTGCTTTACTCACTTCCAAAGTATTGACCCCTTACTCTTCTTTCTAGTTTCCCTATCTGTTATCCAAGCAAGAAACCTGGGAATTACTACCACATCTTGTCTTTGGATTGCCTGCCTTTTTTTTTTTTTTTTTTTTTTTAATCTCTAAGGAAAGGCACATAAGGCTGTCCAAAATCTGGTCTATCCTTGTGTGTATGTTAGGCCTCACTTCTGTCTTGTGAATTATTTAGAAATTTTGGAATGGACCAAGATGATTCTAGTTCTTTTATATTTACTATCCCTCTGCTTCAAATATGCTCTCACCCACAATTTATCAGGCCATCGCATATGGTACTCTTTTTTTTTTTTTTCCCAGAGAGAGTCTCGCTCAGTTGCTCAGGCTGGAGTGCAGTTGCATGATCTTGGTTCTCTGCAGGCTTGACTGACCAATTTTAAGTGATCCTCCCACCTCAGCCTCCAGAGTAGCAGGGATTACAGGGTCGTACCACTATGCCTAATTTTTGTATTTTTTTTGTAGAGACGGGTTTCACCATGTTGCCCAAGCTGATTTCAAAGTACTGGGCTCAAGTAATTTGCCTGCCTCAGCCTCCCAAAGTGTTGGGACTACAGGCATGAGCCACTGTGCCTGGCTGGTACTCATCTTTTAAGTCTTAGTTTATACATAGTTTATATATCTCCTGTAGAAAGTCTTCCCTGGACCCCTCTTCTGCACTCCTCATTCCAGTGTGTCACTTGTTTTATCTTGACCATAGGTTTATAATCATGATATGTTTTAGTTACTTGCCTAAATAAAAGTACTCTCTTGAGAGCTTGTTTGGAGGTTCTAGCAGGGGAGTGCAGCTACTCATATACCCTTGACCGAAGACTGGCCCTCCTCTAACGGGGATGGTCGTCCTTTTGGACCGTATAAAATTACTCTCTTATACCAAACTGTGACCCTTTGATGATAGGAACTGTGTAATAGATCATAAGTTTTGTTCAGTTAGTACATATGTTAAACTAGCTATGCAACCACCTGAGTATTATCCATGAACCTGTATTTTATTTTATCTAAAATATTTAGGTCCTAATTATTTTTGTATTCCCAATGCCTTGTGACCTACTGTGGATGTGCCGAAGAAGACAGTGTAGCGTAGCAGAAATAGCATGGACCTCATCATTAAACAGATCTGTATTTGAAGTCTGACTCCCTCTTTTCCTGGTGATATGATGTGGGTAGTTTACTTGACTGGTCTGATGTAAAGCATTCTGTATGTATTAGGTGTTTAAATGCTTATTTCCTTTGCTTTCTTCCCCCTTCAATAAGCAGTTTTTGAATGCGTAGATAAGAAGTACAATAGACGTTGGAAATATGGGCCTGGAATTTAGGACAAATACGTGAGCAAGAGGCAGATTTGGGGATTTATAATCATGTGTATGGTAGAGTTAAAAGCATGAAAAGGATTGAAACTATCAGGGAGAATATGAAGTAGAGGACTGAGGATCATTTGAGAGAGGCCAGTATTTGAAGGCCAGGGAAAGGGATAATGCCCTGGGAAGAAGTGGTTAAGAGAGAGAGAGAGAGACCATGCTTAAATGCTTCTGTGACTTCCTGCCCTTCCAGTATCTCTTTTAGACTCCTTAAGGGAAGGAGGTGTTAAAGACATAAAAGCAGGGAAAGCAAGTAAGATAAGAATTGAAAATATCCAAAAGTGTTTGGTAATTTGGAGGTCATTAGTAACTTTAGCAATAATGGTTTCTTTGGAGAAGCGGTAACTGATAATGAAGCTCAAACATGAATTTTGGAATTAAAATTTATTACCTTTTTGTGACTGAAGAAACAATAGTAATGAAAACTATCATTTGTTGAATGCATATTTAGTGCCAGGTACCACGTTAGGTAGTTTCATTTATCATTATAGTAACCCTGTGAAATCAGTGAATTGTCTCTATTTTCAGATGAAGCAACAACTTGGAGAGATTATGTAATTTTTTAGTTATATAACTGATAACAGCTGACATTGCTATATTTGAATCTATATATGTAAAACTCTAAGAAATCCTAGCTCTTAATTGTTTCCATGTTTATGTTCATAGTATTCTGTAGTTGCTGCTTTCTCTGTATGATAGTTTGGAATAACTTTTTAACATTCTTGTTTTCCCTTTTAAATGTTTAAATTATATATACTAGTGAATTAGGCAATTCTTTTCTGTTGCATCTTAATTCTTTAATGTAAGGTTTGAGGGATTCACCAATAAGTAGTTCCTTCCAGGTATTATGCATACACTGAAAATACAAAGATGGTGGGATTTTAGAGCTTTAAAAGAGTGAAATTAACTGGATGAACTGTTTTGCCACATGAATAAATAGTACCTACTTATCCAAGGACACATTCTAAAACCCCCAGTGGATAACTGAAACTGCAGAGAGTACTGAACCCTCTATATGCTATGTTTTTACAATTTGATAACCAAGAAAGCTACTCAGTGACTATCGAGTTGGTAGCATGTACAGTATGGCAATACTGGAAAAATGGATGATTCGTGTCTCAGGTGAGGTGGACTTCATCATACTGCTCAGAATGTTATGCAATTTAAATCATAAATTGTTTATTTCCAAAGTTTTCATTTAATATTTTTGGACTGTGGTTGATTGTGGGTAATAGAAATTGTAGAGAGCAAATAGATAATGGGGAACTACTGTATCATGCTTTCCATTTTTAACCTTTTAAACTACTTGAGGATTAGTATCTTTTTTTCCTCTTTGCTACCAAATACTTTTTTGTTTGTTTGTGTTTTTTTTGAGATAGAAGTCTTGCTCTGTCACCCAGGCTGGAGTGCAGTGGTGTGATCTTGGCTCACTGCAAGCTCCGCCTCCTGGGTTCACATCATCCTCCTGCCTCAGCCTCCCCAGTAGCTGGGACTACAGGTGCCCGCCACCATGCAGGGCTAATTTTGTTTTTTTTTGTATTTTTAGGAGAGATGAGGTTTCACCGTGTTAGCCAGGATGGTCTCGATCTCCTGATCTCGTGATCCACCCACCTCGGCCTCCCAAAGTGCTAGGATTACAGGCGTAAGCCACTGCGCCCGGCTCACTTTCTTTTTTTTTTTTTTTTTTTTTTTTGAGACAGAGGCTTGCTTTGTCCCCAGGCTGGAGTGCAGTGGCAGGATCTTGGCTCACTGCAGTCTCCACCTCCTGGGTTCAAGCGTTTCTCCTGCCTCAGCCTCCCAAGTAGCTGGGATTACAGGCATGCGCCACCATTCCCAGATAATTTTTGTATTTTTGGTAGAGATGAGGTTTCACCATGCTGGCCAGTATTGTCTTGATCTCTTGACCTCATGGTCCGCCCACCCCGGCCTCCCAAAGTGCTGGGATTACAGGCGTAAGCCACCATGTCTGACCTCAAAACACATTTTTATTTGGTTCCTGTTTTTTTGTTGTTGTTCAAATCAACATTTTAAGGGGGGGATGATTTTTATGAGTACTATATCAAATTACAGAATGTATAGATTAGTAGACACAGATCTGGAGCTACTAAGTTGATGCAAAAGTAATTGCAGGTTTTGCCATTAAAAATAATTCCCATTACTTTTAGAGGGTTGGTTGTTGTGTTGGTGGTGGTGATATAGTTTTAGGGGGTATAGGTTTGGGATCGGACTTGTAAATGTAATTGCCATTAATTTTTTTTTTTGATACAGAGTTTTGCTCTTGTTGCCCAGGTTGGAGTGCAGTGGTGCGATCTTGGTTCACCACAAACTCTGCCTCCCGGGTTCAAGTGATTCTCCTGCCTCAGCCTCCTGAGTAGCTGGGATTACAGGCATGTGCCGTCACGCCTGGCTAATTTTGTATTTTTAGTAGAGACAGGGTTTCTCCATGTTGGTCAGGCTGGTCTCAAACTCCCGACCTCAGGTGATCTGCCTGCCTCGGCCTCCCAAAGTGCTGGGATTACAAGCGTGAGCCACTGCGCTTGGCCATTGCCATTATTTTTAATAGCAAAACCAGCACCTACTTTTCACCAACCTAATAGACAGGATTATAATCATCTAGTTCAATGTTTTCGTTTCCAGGTGGAGAAATCAAAGTAGTTAAGATCAGAAAACTAGTTAGATCTCAGATTTCTGACTCCTGGTGTGGTATGAAGTGGGAGTGGGAAAATACGGATTTAGAATATTTCATACTTCTCTCTAATACATAGAAGCTTTCCCTATACATATAGTAAACTCATGTATGTCCTTCTGAATAGTCTTCTTATAGCCGATTTTCTCTGCTCCCAAAGACTATACATTAAGGAAGATCTAAAAAGACCATATATATCGAGGGAAAATTTTCTCCTTTTGTCTTTAAAATTTTTTATGTAATTTTTAAACTTGAATTAATCTTCTATGACTTTTGGATTTCAGATCCTACTTAAAAAGGTGTTTTGTACTCTGTGATTATAAAAAAAGAACCTTCTGTGTTTTCATCCAGTGCTTTCGTAGTTTCGTTTTTTTGTTTGCCTTTGAACCATCTAAAATTTATATTGGTATAAGATATAAAGTAAGTACAGTATCTAAAGTTGTTTTTTAAAGATAGCTGTCCAGTTGTTTGAATACCTTTAATTATCATCTCTTCTTATGATGAAGGACCTTTTGGGCAGAAGTAACAATGTTAACACTGTGCCTGTGTACTTAGTAAAAATGGAATAACTGATGAGAGTGTTGGTTATTGTTGTGTTGGTGGTGGTGATATAGTTTTAGGGGGTATAGGTTTGGGATGGGATTCTTAGAAAGATGGTAGATTTAAGCGTATTCAAAGCTTGTTGGGGCATAACTAGTAGAGTGTAAAAATACAGCACAGAAGGAATGAAGGACTGGAAGGAAAGAGAGAAACTCTAGAGTACAACCAATATAGGTTAACTTTAAACATGAGAGTGGAAAAATGGAGTAAGGATGACTGATATAAATATAGGTACCATAAATATGAAAGGTCGATAGATTTAAGAAAAAAATGAATTAACCCGTTTATGCCAGAGGTTGCAAATTTTTTTTGTGAAAAATGAGACCTTGGTGATGACCTTGAGCATTAGGGTATAAATAACTCCCGCAACCTTAGTGTTCCAGTAATGGAACACTAAGCATAAATGGGTTAAGGGTATCTAAATATGGAGGTAGTTGTGTTCTAAAGTACTCAAGGAGAGCGAGAGACAGATTTTGAATTTTTATTTTCTCTTTTCTCCTTCTCTCATAGGTCACCCTTGCAATTATGGATATTTAAAAGGATCAGACAGTGTGGAGGGGGAGTTCCCCTCCTCACTCCCCCTTGGTGCTTGACTCCAGGAATAATTTATAAACTGGATTTTTTTTAAATGAAGAACTTGTATTTGATATGAACTTTATAGAGCTATTTATAATTTTTTTGATTTAAGTGCCAAAAACTTGTATAAAGATATATAGTTTTATACTATTGTCATGAGGATTTAAATTATCCCAAAAAAGTCATTTATTCTCGGTAACTCTTCCTCAATAGCACCTTTGTGTCCTCGCTTTTTCATTTTTTAAAATTAGTTTTCACGATTCTGAAGTAAGCAGTATAAAAACAATTAGGATGAATTCACCCATGCCTGACTGCACATCAAAGTGTCGATCCCTGAAGCATGCTTTGGACGTCCTTTCTGTGGTAACAAAGGGGAGCGAAAACCAGATTAAGGCCTTTCTCTCCTGTCATTGTTACAATGCTGCAACTATCAAGGATGTTTTTGGCCGGAATGCTCTCCACCTTGTTTCCTCCTGTGGAAAGAAAGGAGTGTTAGATTGGCTTATTCAGAAAGGAGTGGATCTGTTGGTGAAAGACAAAGAGTCTGGATGGACAGCATTGCACAGAAGCATTTTTTATGGACATATTGATTGTGTTTGGTCTCTCTTGAAGGTAAGTCTCATTTGTTTATTTTAAACATATTTAGTCTGGAAAATGTTTTTCTTAATCATTTTCATGCCTCCTACATGCTTTTTGGAAAAGATTTGCATTTTTTCTTACTTGTTTGCTATCTCTTACTACTGTAACTGATCTTTGGAATTAAAACTCCATATATCCTTTTACTTAACTTTTTTATGATGTAAAAATTTTAAACATTTATCAAAGCTTACTATATATAATGAACTGTTGGCCAGTTTTATGTTATTTGTACATCTCATATCATTTTGAACTAAATTCTATGCGTCATTTGATGAGTATTATACATTATTAAAGGAAGTGCTTTACATTAAATAAGCAAAATTTATTTGAGCAAAGAATGATTTATGAATCAGGCAGCGTTCAGAACGAGAAGAGGCTCAGGGAGCTGTGCTGCAGCCTGAGCAATGAGCTTTTATAGGCCGATGAAGAAGAAAGACAAAGAAAATGTATTTAATTGGTTAGATTGGAAAGACCCTAGTTAGAGAGGTTAGTTGGTGGTTTCTGTTTAGTAAAGACTCTAGTTTCATTTTACTGTTTACTGGTTTTCTATTTACTTACAGATGGACTTAAAGTGCTAGAGCTGCCCCAGTCTAATGGCATCCCATTTTATATTTTCGTAACAATATCTTTTAGTATTTTAAAATGGTTTATTCTTAAATAACTATATTATTAACTTTAAAAGGGCACTAGTTGTTGAACATTATTTAGGAATTGTGTTTTTGAGTAGTATGTTTCATTTCTTGTTTAGTTAGCATAGGGTGTTTGTAAGTACTGAAGAAACTGATGAGGCCAGGTGTGGTGGCTCATGCTGTAATCCTAGCACTTTGGGAGGCTGAGGTGGGCCAATCACTTGAGGTTATGAGTTCGAGACAAGCCTGGCCAACATAGTAAAACCCTATCTCTACTAAAATTACAAAAATTAGCCAGTTGTAGTGGCGTGTGCTTATAGTCTTAGCTACTTGGGAGGCTGAGGCATGAGAATCAGTTGAGCCCAGCAGGCAGAGGTTACTATTTGCCAAGATTGTGTCACTGCACTCCAGCCTAGG
The DNA here is from genome assembly GCF_007565055.1 of Rhinopithecus roxellana. NCBI lineage: Eukaryota > Metazoa > Chordata > Mammalia > Primates > Cercopithecidae > Rhinopithecus > Rhinopithecus roxellana. The sequence continues at coordinate 137,732,385 of NC_044552.1, read as the reverse complement.
CGACAGAGTGAGACTGTCTCAAAAAGAGAAATTGATAGCCAGGCAAGGTGACTCACACCTGTAATCCCAGCACTCTGGGAGGCCAAGGCGGGTGGATCACCTGAGGTCAAAAGTTCAAGACCATCCTGGCCAACATGGTGAAGCCCTGTCTCTTCTAAAAATACAAACATTATTAGCTGGGTGTGGTGGCACATCCTGTAATCCTAGCTACTTGGGAGGCTGAGGCAGGAGAATCACTTAAACCTGGGAGGTGGCGGTTGCTTTGAGCTGAGATCGCACCACTACACTTCAGCCTGGGCGTCTGAGCAAGACTCCATCTCAAAACTAAAAAACAAAGAAAAAACACTAATCTTTAAAATTGCTTAATTTATTTAAAATTTTCTTTATAGTAGATTAGGTGTGTTGTACTGACTAGGCAAATAATGAAGTATTTTGAGATACACTCCAATGTCATTTCACTAATGAATGCAAATTAGAAACTCACTGTCAGAAGTCATGAGTTTTAAATTTAACAATTTTTTTTTTTTTTTTTTTTTTGAGACGGAGTCCTGCTTTGTCACCCAGGCTGGAGTGCAGTGGTGTGATCTCAGCTCACTGCAACCTCCACCTCCCAGGTTCAAGTGATTCTCTTGCCTGAGCCTTCCCAGGACCTGGGATTACAGGCACGTGCCACCATGTCCACCTTATTTTTGTATTTTTAGTAGAGACAGGGTTTCCCCATGTTGGCCAGGCTGGTCTTGAATTCCTGATCTCAAGTGATTCACCTGCCTCGGCCTCCCAAAGTGCAGGATTACAGGCGTGAGCTACCGTGTCCAGCCTTAAATATTAACAATTTTTTTGTATAGGGATTTTGTCATGTTTGCGGAGGACCTGGAAAAGAAAAAAACAGTTCTGGTCCTTAAGGAATTTCTGGTCAAATTCAGAAGCTTATCTTCAGTGTCTTCATTTAATTTTGACTTAAAAAATATTTCTATAGTGGCTTTTATGTAGTAACATTTACTGATCAGAATAATTTTTAATTATATACTAATAGTAAAATATTCTTTTTTGGAGTTAAACTCCCTACTGATCTACTACTACTACTGCTACTACTGCTACTGCTACTTCTTACTGAATCATTGTGGGCACATTATTAAATCTTGAACTTCAGTTTTATCTATAAAAAGAGAATAAGAATAGCACTTTCCTTATTTTTTTTACCCCCAGGGACTATCCATGAAGAAAAGCATTTTTAAGTTTGTTAATGGTAGAGCTGATTCCTCTTATATCTGAAACCTTGGGGTATCTGTTTAATTTCTGTATTGTCATTATAGGGAAACCTAGGTTAGTAAGAGTTAAAGCATCTGTCAGCTCCATTCTTACCCTTTTCCAGCTGTAAAACCTTGGGTTTTTTTCTCAGTTTCTGCTGGAAAGTTGGATGACTGCCTACTCTGTTGAGCTTGAGAAGGTCCCTGGGTTTGGTTTCCTGCCATCCTAGGGGTTGCCAGTTAGGTGTTAGCATTTACGGCTACGGTTTGAAGTAGTTATGGTATGTACTGAATTTTGGTCCTTTCCTCCTTGTGGGATTTTATTGCCCCATTGAAATCCTCAATCACTCTAACCACCTTGGCTAATAGAAGCCAGGAAATTGTGCCTTTGCCACCTTGCCCTTAGCTTGACTGTCTTATTGGCATCAGAGCCCTGCTGATCAGTGATAGATATGTAATAGTGGATGTATTCTACTGATGGTTTTCCCCTAAATCCTGTATTGACCCTTCAGCATTCTCATGTTGGTAGGCTGTCTGCTTTTGTTCAGCATATTTTTTTCCTTTGACCTTTCAACACTTCTTTAATTGGAAGGGGTGCAGTGATAGGTGTCTTCGTGTCAGTTCCATCTCTGATGCCAGCTGTAGCACTTCAGGTATTATGGATTATCAGGAAGAAACCACACACATTTTAAGTGAATTTGCATTTGATAAAACTTTACAGCTATAACATTTCTAAATTGCACAGTAAATTGTCAGTTTCTTATTGCCAAAGATATAAAACCTTAGCAGAAACTTGTTGCCTACAAAAAGCTGGAATGGAGACAGATGATCTCATGCAGGTTTTTTGGGGCTTCTTGATTCCATGACAGGATGCATGACTGGTAAAGACTGTTTATGCTTGTGGAGTTCTGCTGTATCTGTTGTTGCTAAACCATTGCTCTTTTATACTGGTGGTTTACTTACTATGCTGGAAGAACTTGCTTTAATGTTTCCCTATTGGTAAATAGAAGACTTAACAGAATCATAGGTTATATGCATTAAATAATATACCGTCTGTGAGGTATTTGCAAGAAATATTTTTTGAGTGCCTGATATGTGCCAGACAGTAATCTAGGTGCTAGGGATATTGCAGTGAACAAAACAGAATCCCTTCTTTAAGTTTTTATTCTCCTAGGGGGAGATAAACCAAAACCAAGTAATTAAATTAATGAACAATGGCCAAGCACAGTGGCTCACACCCATAATTCCAGCACTTTTAGAGGCCGAGGCGGGCAGATCACCTGAGGTCAGGAGTTTGAGACCAGCCTGGGCAACATGGCAAAACCTAATCTCTACTAAAGATAATAAAAGTAGCTGGGCGTGGTGGCACATACCTGTAATCCCAGCTACTGGGAAGGCTGAGGCAGGAGAATTGCTTGAACCCAGGAGATGGAGGTTGCAGTGAGCCGAGATCACACCACTGCACTTCAGCCTGGGCAACAGAACTAGACTCCGTCTCAAAAACAAAAAACAAAAAAAAATTAATGAACAAATAGGAAAATGCTTGATAAATATTGATGTATTAGAGTTATTTTTGCATGCAATTGGAACCAACTATGGTAACATAAACAAAAGATATTGAAGGGATATCAGATACCTCACAGAATAAACAGGTCATAAAGAATTAACTGTCAAATTATAAATAACAAAAAATTCCTCAAACTAAAATAGAATAAGTATAAGCTAAATATAATAAACTGATTTGAAATTTTATGTCTCTCCTTTCCCAGATAGTTTTTTTTTTTTTGTTTTTTTGAGATCAAGTTTTGCTCTTGTTGCCCACGCTGGAGTGCAATGGTGCGATCTTGGCTCACTGCAACCTCTGTGTCCTGGGTTCAAGTGATTCTCATGCCTCAGCCTCCCAAGTAGCTGGGATTATAGGCATGCACCACCGCACTTGGCTAATTTTTGTATTTTTACTAGAGATGGGGTTTCACCATGTTGGCCAGGCTAATGTTGAACTCCTGACCTCAGACAATCTGCCCACCTCCCAAAGTGCTAGGGTTATAGTCATGAGCCACCGCACCCGGGAGAGTATGGCTCCTCAAACGCGAAAAGAGTTAAATGTTTATGTTCACATGTATTCCCACACAGACACAAACCCAGAGCTAGGGACTTGTAGGGACAGTGCTTTTATGGGGTATTAAAGGATATCAGACCTGCTTTACCATCAAAAATGTTCACATGGCTGGGAGCGGTGGCTCACACCTGTAATCCCAGCACTTTAGGAGGCTGAGGCGGGCTGATCACGAGGTCAGGAGTTTGAGGCCAGCCTGGCCAACATGGTAAAACCCCATCTCTACTAAAAATACAAAATTTAGCTGGGTGTGGTGGCGGGCACCTGTAATCCCAGCTACTTGGGAGGCTGAGTCAGGAGAATCGTTTGAACCCGGGAGGCGGAGGTTGCAGTGAGCTGAGATCGTGCCATTACAATCCAGCCTGGGTGACAAGGTGGGACTCTGTCGCAAAAAAAAAAAAAGTTCACTTGTAGTTAATTTTTATTTAAAGTGTTAATTTTGTATTTCTTCACATGTTCTGGTCCTTCCTTATTCTAGCAAGAGTTGGATATGTGATTTTTCTTAATTATTCTCTGCAGTATGTGAGAGAAAAATGTGTGTGAATATGAGAGATAATTGTTATTAAATTTTTTTTTTCAGTGTATTTATGAGATTGATTATCTGACTTTTTGGTATATAAGAATAGGAAGACGGCCAGGTGTGGTGGCTCACACCTGTAATCCCAGCACTCTGGGAGGCCAAGGCAGGTGGATCACCTGAGGTCAGAAGGTTGAGACCATCCTGACCAACATGGAGAAACCCCATCTCTACTAAAAATACAAAATTAGACGGGCATGGTGGCGGATACCTGTAATCCCAGCTACTTGGGAGGCTGAGGCAGGAGAATCGCTTGAACCTGGGAGGTGGAGGTTGCGGTGAGCCAAGATCGTGCCATTGCACCACTCCAGCCTGGGCAACAAGAGCGAAACTCTTTCTCAAAAAAAAAAAAAAAAAAAAAAAAAAGGTTACTGATTATAGGTAATTGATTACATGTATATATTTATGTATTTTTTTGTTTGTTTGTTTTAGCATGGTGTTAGTCTGTATATTCAAGATAAAGAAGGCTTGTCAGCTTTGGATCTTGTAATGAAGGATAGACCAAGTCATGTAGTATTCAAGAATACTGGTAAGAAAATTTCACAAATGGGTTGGGCGCTGTGGCTCACACCTGTAATCCTGGCAATTTGGTAGGCTGAGGTAGGTGGATCACTTGAGGTCAGGAGTTCGAGAATACTGGTAAGAAAATTTCACAAATGGGCTGGGCGCTGTGGCTCACACCTGTAATCCCAGTAGTTTGGTAGGCCGAGGCAGGCGGATCACTTGAGGTCAGGAGTTCGAGCCTGACCAACATGGTACAACCCCGTCTCTACTAAAACTACAAAAATTAGCCGGGCGTGGTGGCAGGTAATCCAAGCTACTTGAGAGGCTGAGAGGCAGGAAGAATCGCTTGAACCAGCGAGTTGAGATCTCGCCACTGCACTCCAGCCTGGATGATAGAGCTAGACTTCGTCTCAAAAAAAAAAAAAAAAAAAAAATTCACAAATGTATTCCATTAAGGTGCAGCTTAGCTTAGAAAATTTTAATGAAATTTTATTCTTCTTAAAGTAGTTGGGAAATTTATTTGTGTGTGAATATCTGCAAAGAAATTTTACTTTGATATATGCTGGATGTTTTTTGTTTGATATTCAGAACACTTATTTTGCATTTTAAAATTTCAATCCATATTTATGTCTATAAAAGTATAATCTAAAATGGGAGGACTGTTATAATTGTAACTACTGTAAAGTAATTGATATATATCCAGAAAGTAACATCAGCATTGAGGTAGAAGGAAAAAGGAATGGAAATTGTTCTTTTTGTTGTTGTTAAGGTAGGGTCTCTGGAAATTATCATTATTTTTGTGGTTGTTGTTGAGATAGGGTCTCGCTTTGTCAGTCAGGCTGGAGTGCAGTGGCATGAACACGGCTTATTGCAGCTTCAGCCTTCTGAGCTTAAGCGATCCTCTCGCTTCAGCCCTCCAAGTAGCTGGGAATACAGACCCATGCCACCATGCTCAGTTAATTTTTTTTTTTTTTTTGGAGATAGAGTTTCACTCTTGTTGCACAGGCTGGAGTGCAATGGTGCGATCTTGGCTCGCTACAACCTCTACCTCCCAGGTTCAAGCTGAGAGATTCTCCTCTCTCAGCCTCCCGAGTAGCTGGGATTACAGGCATGCGCCACCACAGCCGGCTAATTTTGTATTTTTAGTAGAGATGCAGTTTCTTCATGTTGGTCAAGTTGGTCTCGAACTACTGACCTCAGGTGATCTGTCTGCCTTGGCCTCCCAAAGTGCTGGGATTACAGGCATGAGCCACTGCATGCGGCCAATTTTTATATTTTTTTTATAGAGATGAGGTTTTGCCATGTTGACCAGGGTGATCTGTAACTCCTGGACTCAAGTGATCCTCCTGCCTCGGCCTCTCAAAGTGCTGGGATTACAGGCGTAAACCACCGTGCCCAGCCCCAATTATTCTTTTATTCACACATTCTCAGATTCACTTATCCCTCCAGTTTATTTGCACTTTGAGATTTGGAAGTGGGAATTGGCAGAAAAGAAAAGATTTAACTGGGGCAGTGTATAGTTTGCATTTAACTAGTGAGGAAGCTGAGTAAGGACACATTCTGTATTTTCATTTCTACCCTGGATACTGTGTTGCAGGTAACAGTGATAATTCCATTCTAGGACTTTATTCATCTTCTAAAATAAAAATGAAGATATATATCATGAACTTAGCTGTGATTTCTATTCCAGTTTAATGGGCTTTACCCTAATCACTAATTTGATTTTGTGTCTATGAAAAACAAAGTATTGAAAATTAGTGTTGCTGTACAAACAGTAAAACCACATTTGCTACATTTAGAACCTTTGTATGGATTTATAATATTTTACATTTGATATAGTTCTATATATTATTTTCATGGAAACTAAGCAGATGTGACCGGTAGTATTTTACTCATTTGGCAGTTAAACTTTAGCTGCTAAAGAAACAAGGAACAGCCTGGGCAGAGTGGCTCATGCCTATAATTCTAGCACTTTGAGGGGCTGAGGTGGGAGGATCACTTGAGCCCGGGAAGTGAAGACCAGCCTGGGCAACATAGTGAGACCTTGTCTCAATTGTTTAAAAAAAAAGAAAAGAAGCAAGGAACAAATGTTTGATTGCTTGCATTGAGACAGGTCTGTACTATGATTTGGATTTTCTATTTCTAGAATTACCTAATATCATATTAATAGATTCCTTCACAAAAGAGTGTTGGCATCTTTCAAATATTGTAGTTAAATTAGTTCTTAAATTTGTTTTAAAATATAAAAAAGTATAAAAACTAATTTTTATTTTAGATCCTACAGATGTTTATACTTGGGGCGATAATACAAATTTTACCCTGGGTCATGGAAGCCAGAATAGCAAACATCATCCAGAGTTGGTGGAGCTGTTCTCCAGGAGTGGGATTTATATCAAGCAGGTATTTTGAAGTACAATCTGCGTACTTTTAGAGATGAGAAAGAACTTTTGTATTTGATTGTTCAGCTTTTCATGTGAATTACGTAACTTTGTTTAAGGTACAGTAACATTTTAATGATGAAATCAATAAATAGAACTTTACTAATTTTATTTTAGATATTGTTAGCCTTAACTATATTTAGACTTTGTAAAATACCCTAAAATATATTTGTGCAATTAGTGTAAGAAATTAGAAAATGTTATACAGATAGTAGTTTAAGAGGGTAGAGCTTCTCTTGATTTTCTAGCTTTTCTATTTAACGAACATTAGAATTCTGTAAACTGTTTCTCAAGTGAATTTGTTGTTGAAGCTCAGTGTTATTTTTGATACGTGAACAACAGTTTTTTTTTTTTTTGGTGTCATTAAAACATAAAATAATTTCAATTTAGAAAACAACACACTTCTTGCATTTTTTTTGTAATAAAATAATGTTTTTAGGTTCCAAGCTATTTATCATGAAGAGAATATGTTTAATCTGATGTGAAGTTGGATGACAGCAGTCTGGAAAGGCTATAGAGTTTTTTAACTGACGGTCTGGTAAACTGCCAGTCATTCTGTTTATTTATATTCACACTGACAAGCAATAAATAATTAAATGTCTAAGTCTCAGTTCTCAGATTGGATAGTAGATAGTAGAACTAAAATTTCATCACTTACGGAGACAGATAAGCAATGTTTTGGAAGTGTGGAGTTCAAAAATTTGCCCTCAGGTGCTGTAGGCACGAGTGATGCTTTTTGTGAACCTGAGTTCTTAAATGTAAGTAATTGTAAAATTTTAATAGATACAATTGTAAAGATTTGGTCTGTGGTCTTACATCCTTATAATGCATGATATCTTCTGCTTCCCTAGATACAGCTACTGTTGACAAATCTTTCTGTATAACATTGTGTATACTTGTGTATGTATGTGTATCTCTAGCCCTAGTCTTTCTCTTGAACTTTATTTCAGTCGTACTGTGGGTATTCTTTCAAGATATTTAAATTTAGAATGTCTGAAGTGTTATTTTTGCCACTCCTGAACTACCCTATTCAATTTTTAATGCTATAAATCTCAATTTATAAATCCTGAAGATGATACCTCAGAGCATGTCTATTTAGTTCTTCTCTGTCTCATGAACCTAAGTGCCATGTCCTTTTCAAGCTCTTTTTTTGGACAGTGACAACAGTGTCCTAATTTGACTCTTTGACTCCATTCATTTCCAACACCGATAATATTCTTCTCCAGAATTATTTGTCTTAAAAAAGAGGTAATTATGTCTTTATAGCTAAATCACCTTTAGATAAAGTCCAAACTCTGTGACTTGGAATGTAAGAACTTTTTCAGTCTTCCTAAATTACCATTTCAGCTTATATTTCCTACAACTTCCTAGTTATATTCTTTCTGTATTTTGAAGTTCATAAAACTTCTTTGATCCAGAATATGAACTTGGAGTGTTTTTATCACTATAGTACTGGCTCTTTCTAACTTTCAGCCTATTATTCATATATGACATATATAACAACACTTAGCTTATATCCTGAGATTGAATTCTTAGACAGTTTTTAGAGCTACTTTGACAACATATCCCTAGTTTGCCCAGGACAATTCTGATTTATGATTATTTTCCTAGTGTAATTGTTAGTATCCTCTTTCATTCTCAAAAATGTTTGCATGATAAACTATATGACCACTATATTTAGGGCTCCATAGAGCACTGTTTTTTAAACTAAAAGTCGCAACCTAATGCATCACAACCACCAATTGAACAAAAAAAGCAATAGAATCCTTAAACTCTAGAGAATATTAAATTTTGAGAGAACAGGAATGAAAGCCAATATAGGAATGAAAAGTGGCTAGAGAAGTAGGAAGTAGAATGGTATCATGAAAGCTAATATTCTGGTGGGTCATCTACATAGACCTGGAAGGAACTTAGGATAATGAAAGGACTTGTGTTGGGCAAGAATCAAGCTTGGTGTCCAAGTCTTTAGTGAATGTGAGGGGGTGAGCAAGATGGTGAGAAATCAGCACAGGGGTAGCAAGTATACAAGCTGCTCACACCTAGTCTAGAGCTTTTTGCAGACATGCTAACCAAAAAATTTTTTTTAATGCTGAGCTTGAGCAGGTCCTGAGACTCCTTAAAATGGTAATCCAACCATTAGCAGCCACTAATGATTGATTGGAATTGTGGCACAAGAAAGACACCTGTTTTTCCTTTTCTGAGGCAGTACATGATATACCTTTATTTCATGAACTGTTACGGAGCAGGGATTTTAAAGACAAGAGTGAAGGAATCATGATGGCATTAGGAAACCAGAGGGTGATTGAAATGTCTGATTCTAAGAAATATGTAGTTTGGAATATTTGAGCATGTTCCATTTGCGAGGGTTGTGAGTGAACTAGTGTACTCAAAGAGAGAGCCACATTTCAGGTAAGGCAAGGCAATGGGTGTATTTTGTGAAGGTATTAAGGATCTAAGGGATTTTATTTACCACAGAATGAGGGTGAAGCAAGCATAGTGGATAGGTTTGAGAGGAAAGAAATCAGTATAAATGTCAGTCAGGGAAGAGAAAGCAAGTATGGGAGTATTAACTGAGTACCAGTTATATAGAGAGCCCCATTAGTTATTGAAAAGGGGCTGATTCTGTATTATACAGTACCAAATGAATTAACTACTGTGAGATAGAGATTATTAATGTTAGTATTATATATTCCAGATAATTAAAGTGAAAATCCATGCTCAGTTCTCATTTAAAAATTCAGGGGTTTTAGACTGGGCGCGTTAGCTCACATCTGTAATCCCAGCACTTTGGGAGGCTGAGGCATGCAGATCACAAGGTCAGGAGATCGAGACCATCCTGGCTAATACAGTGAAACCCCATCTCTACCAAAAATACAGAAAATTAGCTGGGTGTGGTGGCGGGCGCCTGTAGTCCCAGCTACTCGGGAGGCTGAGGCAGGAGAATGGCGTGAACCCGGGAGGCAGAGATCGCAGTGAGCCGAGATTGCGCCACTGCACTCCAGCCTGGGTGACAGAGTGAGACTGTCTCAAAAAAAAAAAAAAAAAAAAAAAAAAAAAAAAAATTCTGGGATTTTAAAGTTAGATGACTTAAAACTGTCTAGTATTGTAACTGTTGTTTAGTAGTAGAAGCCAGCAATTGTAGGATGGCATTCTAATATTGAATATAAAATTGAATGAAATGTATTCTTTCTCATTTCATAAAATGAATTTCACTGACAAATTGTAAATTTAAAATACAAATTTGGATTTTATTTTTAAACTTTTTAGGTATTTGTGGTACAGCTAAATCAGATAATAATCTTCTCATTACTTTTTTTTTGCTAGGTATATTGTGCTTACAAAATTCTGAGTGGTCTAGGATATGTGTCAATATTTAGAGCTTGTTTAGCTTATAATTTTTTTGTTTTCCAAATCACCTTGACTTTCTGGAAATGATTTTAGGATTTCTTTATTTCTTACTCATCTTTTTATATCTAAGTTAGAAATATTTGCAGATGTTGTAAGAAATATGAATGCAAACAATTTTCAAAAATGAGAAGATTTAAAAAATATTATTAAGGTAAAGTGAGTATAATGAATATCAGAGCTTGGAAAATAGCAAAATGTGGCCCGGGGTTAGATATGTAAATATATATATATTTAAAACTGCTGATCATTTCCTGTTATTGTGTTCTGCTGAAGCAGTTCAACTGTTTCAGTATCTTCGTCTTCTGTAGTATGTGAATGGTAAGTCTGTATATCAGGGGCAAGGGAGGGTACTGAGATTGAGGCAGATAAGGAAAAAGAAGTGGGAAAGGAAAGCGAAAAACCTGAAAATAAATATAAAATTATTTATTAAAATAATTATAAATGTATAATATTAAAGATATGTTGATAAAACTAGAGATAAGGAAAGGACATACTGCCCCCCACACCATGTATAAATGGCATTATTGTTTTTTAAAAACACTCTGAAGATGTTTCTGTTATTTTTATTAATACCATATATCACTATTTGGTAATCTTTATGCTTCCTGTTGCACTCTGCTCATTTCTTTCTATTTGATATTTCATGAAATTGGAAAACAACTGGCTACTAATTTTTGGCATTGAAGATTTAAAATTATATTTTCCTTTGGGTAATCTCTTCTGTGGGTAACATGCTTAATTCTTTCTTTGTTCTTTTTTTTATGTCATTGTTTTCAGACATAATTTTAAAACAAAGCATATATATCTTTTATTTTTATTACAGAAAACTTAAAATGTGGAAATTTAAGTCTTATGAATTCCCCTTGTATCCATTATCCTGTTTAAATAATTAACAATATTCTATTTCTTTTTCATAAAATATATTTTATTCAGAGAAGTTTACTAATATTCTCTTGTTTTCCCTTAGGTGGTGCTTTGTAAATTTCACTCCGTGTTTCTCTCTCAGAAAGGGCAGGTTTATACCTGTGGTCATGGTCCTGGAGGGCGATTAGGACATGGAGATGAACAGACATGCTTGGTAATTGAAATGTCATTACACAGTTTAGGTAACTTTAGAAAAGTGCTGATAAGCTGAAAGATACAGTTAACTAAGTTTTTTTTTTCAACTGTAAGGACGAAATAATACACCAATTGATAATAGATTTAAAAAAGTCTGTTTCCTGGTACATCACGTTCAAATTAAGGGTTTACATACAATGCAAAAGGATTAAAAAAATAATACTTTGGTTATAGCAAATACTGAGTCAGGAGTGTATGTATATAAGCTTTAAAATGTTTCTAGAGTTGAAATAAAAGAAGGCAGACTAGGCCGGGCGCAGTGGCTCATGCCTGTAATCCCAATACTTTAGGAGGCCGAGGCAGGTGGATCACCTGAGGTCGGGAGTTTGAGGCCAGCCTGACCAACATGGAGAACCCCTGTCTCTATTAAAAATACAAAATTAACTGGACATGGTGGCACATGCCTGTAATCCCAGCTACTCGGGAGGCTGAGGCAGGAGAATAGCTTGAACCTGGGAGGCAGAGGTTGTGGTGAGCCGAGATCCCACCATTGCACTCCAGCCTGGGCAACAAGAGCTAAACTCCATCTCAAAACAAACAAACAACAACAATGACAAAAAGAAGGCATACTAATTGTAAAACACTTTTCCTGCAGTAGTTCTGGTTTTTGTTTTTAACTTCTCATTAAGATTTCTGTGGTGTAAAAACTGAGCCAGTATTTTCATTATATAGTCACAAAATTGATATTTATGCTACTGAAACTTAGTGCTAATTAGAAGAGACCTAGTACATTACGTATCAGAAAATTGGTTCACTAGGTTATTTGAATATTTTTTTTATGTGGGGACTTCTGGTATACTTATCTATTAAATGGTGCTTTAAAAAAGGGGAAAGCTATAATGATAATAGCTTCGATTTTTGAGGGTTTATTTTGTTCTAAGTATTGTTTGTGCTTTTCATATGTAATTATTACCTAAGCCTCACAACAGCCCTGTGAGGCACAAGTATTGTCTTCATTTTATGCATGATGATGATACTAGTAATAGAAATCATTTATTGACTGAATACTGTTTTCAGATGAAGAAAATGAGGAACAGAGAGGTTAAGACAGTTGGTTGAGATCAAATAGGTAGTGACAGAAGTAAGATTTGAACCCAGGACATTTAAATGACTCCAAAGGAATATGATACTATATGATTGGTTACTCCCTGAAGGGAAGCATTGATTCTGTATTTTTGTTTTTTTCAATGTACCAGTGTATACTTTGATGAGTTCTCTTTATTCATACCAAACAAATATGCACTTGGTGTATGGTAAAGGCTCAAAAATCATTTGTTGAATTGAATTATTTCACTGAAATGTCTTACTGGGCTTTTGTATTTTGCTGATAAACTTACAACCATATCCTTTTAACTCATCTACTCTTTGCTAAATGTAGAATTTACCTGTGATAGGTACAGCCATGTATCAGTCGTGTCATTTCATGTCATTTTAGATGTAGCATCATCCAATTCTACTTGCATATCTGTATAAATGGTTACTGTAGTGTACTAAAGTTCATTTTATTTTGTAGGTCCCTCGGCTTGTGGAAGGATTGAATGGTCATAGTTGTTCCCAAGTGGCAGCTGCTGAGGATCATACTGTTGTGTTAACTGAAGATGGATGTGTTTATACATTTGGTCTAAACATTTTTCATCAATTGGGAATTATTCCTCCACCTTCCAGTTGTAATGTACCCAGACAGGTAAGCTTTACTCGTTTAAATAATAAGCTTTTACATTTGCAATAAAACCTGTATGGACAAAAAAATGTAGGTTATTGACAGAGCAACTTATTTTATTTCTGTTATTTAACTTTATCTTCAGTGGTATATATTGTCTTTATTATTTGTTATTGTTATTATTATTATTTTGTTTGAGACAGAGTCTTGCTCTGTTGCCCAGGCTGGAGTACAGTGGCACAATCTTGGCTGACTGCAACCTCTGCCCCTCGGGTTCAAGCGATTGTCTTGCCTCAGCCTTCTGAGTAGCTGAGATTACAGGCACACACCACCGTGCCTGGCTAATTTTTATTTTATTTTTTTGTGTTTTTAGTAGAGACAGGGTTTTGTCATGTTGACCAGGCTGGTCTCAAACTCCTGACCTCAGGTGATCTGTCCACCTCAGCCTCCCAAAGTGCTGGGATTACAGGCGTGAGCCACCGCACCCAGCCTGTTGTCTTTATTTTTAACAGGAGAAATTAAGCATAATACGTATTAGCATTTGTTTGGAGGAAGAAAGAAAGCACTTGGGAAATTCTGCACTTGGGAGATTAGCCACCAAACTGCATCTTTTAAGTATTCATAAGCAAAGGGAGGTCCAGATATTTTGGGTTTGAAACTTAAACACTTTTAGGCCCTCCTTAAGAAAAAATATGAAATTTATCAATACCAAATGGGTTCATGCAAGTGAGGAACCCAGAGACTTAAGTTTTATTTGCTTCATTAAATCTGCCTCTGCACAGATATCACATGTGACAAGTTGATGTTAGGGGACATGGGTTCAAAAACCAGTATTCTTTATTCTACTGTTTTACTCCCATGTGCACAGCCATCTCCAGAAGGTGCCCAGTAGTGCACAGGACAATCTCACGACAAAAAAATCGTCTAGCCCCAAATGTCAATAATGCCACTGTTGAGAGACTGTGGAAATATCTAATTTAAAAGTACTGTTTTCTATTAAGAATGAAACTGGCTGTTTTGCATATTGCTTGTTAGAAAAAGAAAAATAGCTAAAAGTTTAATAGTTTGATTCTTATACCATGCCAATTTTCTGTATGTTAAAACTGCTGACTGAAAGTGGCTGCGTCACAATGTTTTGTGTTCCAAGAAGGATTCAGGTCTTAGTACGAGTGCTGAGATCTATTAGTGACAGCTGCCATTTGCACGTGAGGGGGCCACTAACAGCAAGTATACCATATATTTGCTGGTCTGCTGGATCTTTAAAAAATTGTAGTAGGTCATAGATACATAGTAAATTGCAGTTTTATTTGTCTTTGAATAGATACAGGCAAAATATCTGAAAGGAAGGACAATCATTGGCGTTGCAGCAGGCAGGTTTCATACAGTCCTATGGACTAAAGAAGCTGTTTACACTATGGGACTAAATGGTGGACAACTGGGTAAGAAATCCTTGATGACAATATCTGGAAATTAAATTGGACTCTTTAAAAAATTATCTTTTCTTTTTAATTTTTATTGATTAGAATGGGATTTTGAGTGACTTTTTTTGTTTGTTTGAGACAAAGTCTCACTCTGTCATTCCAGCTGGAGTTCAGGGTGCCATCACGGCTCACTGAAGCCTTGGCCTCCTGGGCTCAAACTATCCTCCCATCTCAGCCTCTCAAGTAGCTGGGACCACAGGCCCTTACCACCATGCTGGACTATTTTTTTGTAGAGATGGGGTTTCACCATGTTGCACAGGCTGGTCTCAAGCCCCAGGGCTCAAGCGATCTGCCTACCTTGGCCTCCCAAAGTGCTGAGAGTATAGTCATGAGACGCTGCGCTTGGCCAAATAGCTTAAAAGAGCTACTTTGTGATTTGCTTATTTGTATCATTTTTTAGGTTGTTTGCTAGATCCCAATGGAGAAAAGTGTGTAACTACTCCTCGTCAGGTCTCTGCCCTTCACCATAAAGACATCGCTCTGTCTTTGGTTGCTGCAAGTGATGGAGCTACAGTCTGTGTTACCACAAGGGGAGATATTTACTTACTTGCAGACTATCAGTGTAAGAAGATGGCTTCTAAGTATGTGTATTTCTGTGAAAGAAACATAACTTTAATAGTAATTCAACTCTTCCAGCAAATATCTGAGTGTCAGCTTTAGGCTATGTTCTGTAAATGTCAAATGGAAAATATTGAATGAGGAGAAACATCAGGAATTTTTGTCTTTGATTTTTGTCTTTTGGCATGGATCTAGTGAATATATATAAAATTTCTATGTAAGTTGTAAAGTAGTATTTCTGAATTATGTTTAATATGTAGTTAAATATGGGATATATGTTTTTTCTTTTTTTATGCTTTCAGTGCACAGAAGTATATTAATCTTAATTCTTGATTTGTGACATTCTATCATTGGTTTCTCTATAGCCTTTTTTACATTATACATGTATTTGTCTTTAAAATATAATCATATGTCATGAGCCCTCTAACCAGACTCAGTGTTTATAACTGATAAGTATATATGTATTTAAAAAATGTTATAATAGAATGCAGTGAAGTAGCAGTTGGTTGACAAGTCAAAGCAGAGAATCATAAAGTGTTTTTTTTTCTTTTTAATTGAGACAAGTTCTCGCTGTGTGGCCCAGGCTAGTCTTGAACTCCTGGGTTCAAGCATCCCTCCTGCCTCAGCCTCCCAAAGTGCTGGGATTATAGGTGTGAGCCACTGCTTCCGGCCTTATAAAGTTTTAAGTATGGGTGGGTGCACCAACTGGAATTCCCTGTCTTTTCATATAAACCATACTCATAATGTGTCACCTGTCATTTCATTTTGAATGATTTAAGGAGCCAGTGCTTAAAAACAATTGTGAAGTAATGTAAGTGCAGAATTCTACATTTTTAATACATTTTGAATCTTTTATAATTGATGATTTATTGACAGTTTTTTGCTGTGCATATTTATTGTGTCATTCCAAAGTATTCAAATTTTATAGACAGGTTTCAGACTAATATTTTACCATTTATATAGTGTTTTACTATGAGAAATTCATTATAAATATATACATTATTAGTTTAAATACAAGTACTGAAATAGGTCTTCGTGCAAATATAGATGATTCTTGGAAGTGGACAGCTCAACTAGTGGAAGCAGTTGTGTACAGGAATTCTAGAGAATAGCTGTCTAACTTTTAAAACAATTAGGGATTTAAATTTAAATGCAACAAAATGCTTTTGATAATGTAAAACAGATACCATCCATGAAGGTACTCATGAACAGAACAGAAAATGTCTATCAGTTTGTAAAAACTTACCTTCTTTGTATAACAGTTTATTTTTTTTGAGACATTGTCTTGCTCTGTTGCCCAGGCTGGAGTATAGTGATGCGATCTCCGCTCACTGTAACCTCCACCTTGCAGGTTCAAGCGATTCTCCTGCCTCAGCCTCCCAATTAGCTGGGATTACAGGCACCTGCCGCCATGCCCAGCAAATTTTTTTGTATTTTTAGTAGAGATGGAGTTTCGCCATTTTGGCCAGGTTGGTCTCAAACTCCTGACCTTACATGATTCGTCCACCTTGGCCTCCCAAAATGCTGAGATTACAGGTGTGAGCCACTGTAAACTCCTGACCTTACATGATTCGTCCACCTTGGCCTCCCAAAATGCTGAGATTACAGGTGTGAGCCACTGTACCTGGCAGAAAGTTACTTTTGACTTCAATTTTAGGTTATATTTCAGTTATAGAAACATGAAAATGTGAATATGTTTCTTAAAACTGTCTAAATAGATTTTTTCCTGAGTTTGAGGTGATATGTAAGATATTAAGTTGTATTTTTAGTTAACATTTATAAAACTTGCCTATATAACATTAAATCACATAAATATGTTATATCCAAGTTTACATTAAGGAGATTATTTTGTTACAGATTAAGTTATACAATATAGTAATTTTGAAAAGCTTTTTTTCCTTTAAAAGGGAGAACAGTCATTGGAGTAGCAACAGGCAGAGTTCATATATTGCTATGCACATCAAATGTGCAGATATAATGAAATGTGTAGCTAATGAATGAGTTATTGAATAGCAGTACAGATGACTTTCATGGTAGCTATATCTGTTTAGGATTAGCCATTTTTGAAATTAAGCATTTCTATTTTGAGGTTTAAAATTTGACTTTTAAAATACTTATAAAATGACTTTTATAAATGACTTATAAAATGACTTATAATGACTTTATAAATGACTTATAAAATAAGCACTTAGGAGCTTATAGCTATACCAGTTATTTGTTTATTATTTATTTATTTTTTAAGGCAGAGTCTCTCTCTTGTCACCCAGGCTGGAGTGCACTGGTGTGATCTCTGCTCACTGCAACCTCTGCCTCCCTGGTTCAAGTGATTCTTCTGCCTCAGCCTCCCGAGTAGCTGGGACTACAGGCGCGCATCACCATGCCTGGCTGATTTTTGTGTCTTAGTAGAGCTCGAGTTTCACCATGTTGGCCAGACTGGTCTCGAACTTCTGGCCTCAAATGATCCACTGGCCTTGGCCTCCCAAAGTGCTGGGATTATAGGCGTGAGTCACTGCACCCAGCCCATACCACTTGTTTAAACTCCAGAGTGAATGTTTGAATTAGCAAGTGGAACTTCAGGCGTTTAATGTGTGTGTTTGTGTGGGTAAAGGCATTTGAGGGAAAAAGACTTGCCATAGAAAGGAACAGCCACCTTGTAGGATAAATTTACAGAATGGAAGACTAGAGATACCAAAGACCAAATCATTTTACTTCACCTTTCACAATAATTGCCTGTAGATTGTTTGAATAGTAACTTCTTTGAAGTTTAGGCATGTGTGTTTTAGAGAACATATTAATCTAGAATTTTTTTTTTTTTAATCTAGACAATTAAACTTGAAGAAAGTTCTTGTGTCTGGGGGTCATATGGAATACAAGGTTGATCCTGAACATTTGAAAGAAAATGGGGGTCAAATTTGCATTCTTGCAATGGATGGAGCTGGAAGGGTAAGTATATATTGTGTAAAAGTATAATCTTACTCTCAGTTGATAGCTATAGCAGACCTAGTAACATGAAAATGTATTGCTATGTTAGTGACGATTCCTGTTGACTTTGATGATTACTGCTGGGTGCCAAAATAAGTATATTTGAGGCATCCATTACTAATTAGTATGGAGCTGGGATTTAGAGATAGTATGACAGACAACATTTAATCTAATGTTGCACAATACTGATTTGTTAAACTGTAATCAAAAAATTTATTTATTGTGCTTAAAATGAAAGATTTTGATGTTATTTACACTGAATACTGATAAATGATACTGAATTGCATAAATATGAGATATGTAATGTAACTATAAATTTTTTTTTTTTTTTTTTTTTTTTTTTTTTTTGAGACAGTCTTGCTCTATTGGCCAGGCTAGAGTGCAGTGTCATGATCTCGGCTCATTGCAACCTCCACCTCCTGGGTTCAGGCGATCCTCATATCTCAGCCTCCTGAGTAGCAGGGATTACAAGCATGTGCCACCACACCTTTCTAGTTTTTGTATTTTTAGTAGAGACGGGGTTTTGCCATGTTGGCCAGGCTGGTCTCAAACTCCTGACCTCAAGTGGTCTGCCCTCCCCGGCCCCACAGATTACTGGGATTACAGGTGTGAGCCACTGCGCCTGGCCTCACATAACTATTCTTAAAAAAGTAAAGATCAGGCAATATGATACATTTGTTGCATAGTTGGAAATTTTTTTCTCGATTTAATTTTATACAAATGTATGCATTATAATATGTGTATACATTATAACTATCCACATTATATATGAAAGATTTTTGGATCACTAGTGTGTAAGGAATTTCTTATCTCTTAAATGAAAAGTTCTAATTTTAGTTCCTTATGCAAACATATCAGTACATTTCTCTAATATATTTATTAATTTGAAATATTAAAAAATTATTCTCTGAAATATATGCTTTAATTAATGTTTTATATATTATATAAAATACATCTCTAAATTTTTTTTGAAGGGTGGGAGAGTGGGAGCCATCTCTAAATAATACAGATTTTAAAAATTATATTTAAAAGTATATATTATACACTAATGATACTGAAAAACACACAGTGTGGGTAGAAAAACACAGATAACTTTCTGGTTTTACTTATAAAATTAAAATAATGTTTTCCGAGGTCTATAATGTGCTGTAAAGTTTTACATTTTAGAAATTGAGGAATTTATCATAAAACTCCACCTACTGGGTCGTTATAGGCATACATTGTAGGGATGGAGAATGAAGATGATTTTAATAGTAGTAACTGGGTTTAAATATTAGAGCTCTACATCAGGAAGAATAGCTGTTGGATGGTGGGCGTAATACTTGGGTGATGTGATGCTCTGTGCAGCAAACCACCATGGCACACGTTTACCTATGTAACAAACCTGCACATCCTGCTCATGTTCCCCTGAACTTAAAAGTTGAAGAAAAAAAGGAATTGGAGCTCCAATTTGTACTAGTGGAAGGAAACAAATGGGGTTACATAAAATAGTTGAGTATAAAAACTTATATTTGATTTTGGGATGTGTATCACTTACATTAAAATGGATATAGCTTATACTTCTGGATGTTTACTTCCTGCAAACTAGAGTCTCACTAAGAAAACCAAGCTCTAAAAGCATCAGTCTCAATCAGTATAGTCTTTTTGTGTGAATAACTTTTTAGTGACCTTGTCAGATAACCATTTTGTGTTCTAGTTTTCTTAACTTGATTATGAGGGAATTTAACTTTTAAAAATTAGCACTTCTAATTTTTCAAATGAAATTGTGCTGGGAGTACCAGTATATGAAACAGATAAAACAATTGCTGCTGTGGATTGGGAAGCCTGATACCCCATCTCTCATCATTCTCCATCCCTTAGCAAGTTCCCTGGAGCTACTTTTCAGGGACTCTGAGGTTTGCAGAACCATTTACAACCACTGAATTCTGTAATGATTTTTCTAAGATTTTGTTTTAGTTATATAATTGAGTTACGCATACATTTACTTTTTCCTTGAGAGTAAAGTTTGGATTTTCATAGGGGGATCATTCTTCTTGTAAAGAGATAGTACTACAGGAAGTCTGACTTGTAAGTTGTAGCTTTAAGATTTTGTTTTTCTTTAGCATTGTAGCAGATCAGTTTGCCCCAAACAAGTAATACTGGAAATTGCTACTTCTTAAGAGGAGTGCCTTTGAAATAATTTCTAATGCTTCAGGCTTGCTTAATATACTTTTCTGAAAGATATTTCTTTAAAATATTTGATTTTTATTATAGTATTTGTCTTTTCTGTGGAAGAATGAACATTGAAACATACTAATGAGAGCTTTTATTTTAACAGCATTGTCTCTTGATATCTTGATTTAAGGTTTTGGTTGTTCAAATGCTACTTGCTTTATATTTCAATGTGATTTGGTTTTGTTTTAGGTGTTTTGCTGGAGATCAGTCAACAGTTCTATGAAGCAGTGTCGATGGGCCTATCCACGTCAGGTCTTCATTTCTGATATTGCTTTAAATAAAAATGAAATTCTGTTTGTTACGCAAGATGGAGAAGGATTTAGAGGGAGATGGTTTGAAGAAAAAAGAAAGAGTTCTGAAAAGAAAGGTCAGTTCATATATGTGAACGATACGTGAAAGTACCTTTCAATTATCCTTTAATTTGACAAGTATTAGGTTCAACTGACAAGTATTATTAGGTTTTACCTTTATGTATTTATCTTTGTGATTAGTTTTTTTAATGCCTGTTTCCAATTATAGTGTAAGGTTAGTGATGGCAAGGGCCATGAATATTCTTCTATATCCTCAGCCTTTGGCATATTTCCTGGCACATTGTAGTCACTCATTAAATCACCTGTTGTATGAATAACTCAGTTATCGTGTGCCAAAACCAAATCAAGAATGTTTATAATTACTCAGAAAATTATAAACATGTTCTTCAAAATCATAAAGCCACAGAGAAATGACCTTCGTAAAATTTAATGATTTAGTTGTATTTCTTTTGTTTCTTTATAGATTATTCAAGTCTGTAAACATTTAATATATATTTACTATGTGCCAGATATAGGGGAAAATTTTAAAGATGCAAAAATATATAAAATGGGCCTCTATTCTGAGGCACTCATAGGCTTGTAGGGGCAATAGACATGTATATAAATACTTGCAGTTCACTGAGACTAATGTTAATATCCACATAGTAAGTTTCTTGCGAGCATAGAAATTGGAATGACTGAGTGTCAGAGGAAGATTAGTAAAGCCCCATATGACTAAAATGAATTAATTTGTGAGAGTAACTAGAACATATGTTCAACTTATGGAAGTCTTTAGAAGTGTGTCAGTCATATTTAGTGATCTGAAACTGAATTCATGATCTCATGCTCCAACTTCTGCTTCTCAGTGTTTTCTATTTCAGTAAATTATTATCTTTGACACTCAGATTTCCCTTACGCTAGAATTAATCAGTCATCAAGTTTTGTTCTCTTTCTCAAATGTTTCTTTTATCTTTCCTCTTTTTTACAGATTCATTGCTACAACCTAGTCTATATCATCTTTTAATTCTTTTCCTGGATTTACAGTAATTCCTTAAATGGCCTCTTTATATCTATTCTTTGTTTACCTTAAACATTCTTCACACTACAGCCAGAATCATTTCATTCATGTAAATTTCATATCTTTGTGGAAACACTGTATCCTTTGCCTTCATAACCTTGATTTTACTTGCAATGATATAATCATTTGTGTAATGTCTATCTTCCCTGCTAGATTGTGTACTCTATGAGAGCAGGAACATGTCTGTCTTCTTCACTACTATATCACCAGACTGATGATACCACAGTAGCATTGTTTGGTCACTCACATATTTTCTGAATACATGCAAGAAAGGGGGAAGAGAAAGGGAGGAAGCAAATAAACAAGCAGATTATGAATACACTAGATTTTTATATTTTTAATCCAAGTTGAAGAATTTTTTTCCCTTTGGGCAACAGGAAGTATAAGTTGAAGGATTTTAAAAGCTAGTATGACACTAGATTTGCTTTTTAGAAAGGTAACTTCGGTTGCAGTATGGAGGATGTGTTTGTTGAAAGAGATGGAATCATGGATAATTTAGAATCGATCCACCAAAAATTTCCTGTATAATACAACCAATATATTCAGTGCAAAATGTGTTGAAGAGAGGATGTAGTTCTTCAAAAACACTGAATAGATATGAAAAAGATTTCCATAGTTTTCTAACTGCTTTTCTATTCCATTTACTTCTCAATCATTTTAGTGGTTTCGGTAAAGCCTTGATTAATGGTAGTTTATTTTTTTTAACAGAGATTTTATCAAACCTTCACAATTCCTCATCAGATGTGTCTTATGTCTCTGATATAAATAGTGTGTATGAAAGAATTCGACTTGAGAAACTTACCTTTGCACATAGAGCTGTTAGTGTCAGCACAGATCCAAGTGGATGCAACTTTGCAATCCTGCAGTCAGATCCTAAAACAAGGTATACTTGTATATATTAAATTTCACTTTTTAGAAGGAACAATCACTGAATTTTCTTGTTTTCAGTAGCTCCTGGTACAAATTTAATTGCCAAGACCTATAGAGACCTTAGACATAATCATGTTTACAGGGTAATCCAGAGGTAGAATTTGTTATCCTCAGAGTGATGAATGTTTCCTTTAGTTTGTAAACTGACATTTATTGAAAATGTCTATACATGCACTCGCAAAGTTTATTTTTTTATTTTTTATTTTTTTTAAGACGGACTCTTGCTCTGTTGCCCAGGATAGAGTGCAGTGGCACAATCTTGGCTCACTCTAACCTCTACCTCTCAGATTGAAGCGATTCTCCTGCCTCAGTCTCCCAAGTAGTTGGGATTACAGGTGCCTGCCACCAAACCCAGCTAATTTTTATATTTTTAGTAGAGATGGGGTTTCGCCATGTTGGCCAGGCTAGTCTTGACCACCTGACCTCAGGTGATCCGCCAGCCTCGGCCTCTCATAGTGCTAGGATTACAGGTATGAGCCAGCGCACCCCTCCTGACTTGTCTTTCATACTCTATGATGTACCCTAGGTTCTCAGATTCTGAAAAATGTATTATAAATATTTCTTAGGCAGTTTGCAAAAATTTCTGACCCTTGAATAGGATGAGAATTGGCAAAAGAAGTGTTGTGGCGCCGTCTGTAAATCCCAGTGCAAATCTACTAAGTCACATTAGTAGAGAGGTATCAGATTAAGATAAACATCAAGGGTACTGTTGAAGAGGGAGGAAATTCTGCAAGTAGGGTGATCATCCATCCTGGTTTGCCCAGGCCTGCCCCAGTTTTAGCATTGAAAGTCTCATCTCCTGAGAAACTTGTCAATCCAAAGCAAACACAGGAGGGTTGGTCTTCCTACTGAGAAGGGCGAAATGTTGGTTGGGACGGTATAATTGCATTCCCATAGTACTGTAAGAACCAGGGATACGGACAACTTAGTTCTTATCATTTTAATTTGAGAGAAGAATAGAATATAAATATAAAAAGGAATAGAAAACATATTAAAGGATGATACAGTATCTAGGGCTTTGTGCAATATTCCTGTATTTTAGGAAATGCCAAATTTAAAATTTTCTAAATACTGTTTAAAAAATTGCATTTTAAAGGAAAATTGGCTAGGTATGGAAAAGGATTTCCTTCATTTTTTTTTTTAAGCATAATTTGTTTTTATCTTGTTTCTAGCCTTTATGAAATTCCAGCTGTGTCCTCATCATCCTTTTTTGAAGAGTTTGGCAAACTGTTGAGGGAAACAGATGAAATGGACAGCATTCATGATGTGACATTTCAAGTTGGCAATAGACTCTTCCCTGCACACAAATATGTTTTGGCAGTGTGTTCTGATTTTTTTCAGAAATTGTTTCTTTCAGATGGTAATACTTCAGAATTTACAGATATTTACCGGAAAGATGAAGATTCTGCAGGGTGCCATCTCTTTGTGGTAGAGAAGGTTCATCCTGACATGTTTGAATACCTTTTACAATTTATATACACAGATACTTGTGACTTTTTAACTCATGGCTTCAAACCAAGAATACACTTAAACAAAAACCCAGAAGAATATCAGGGAACTCTGTATTCTCATTTGAATGAAGTGAATTTCCATGAAGATGATAACCAGAAGTCTGCATTTGAAGTTTACAAAAGTAATGAAGCTCAAACAGTTAGTGAAAGGCAGAAGAGCAAACCTAAATCTTGTAAAAAAGGAAAAAATATTAGGGGAGATGATCCTGTAAGAATGTTGCAAACTGTTGCAAAGAAATTTGGCTTCAGTAATTTGAGTAGTAGGTATGATTTCTCCTTTATATCTGTTCCTGTACGTCATTCAGTCCTCCTTTAAAAAATTTCCCACCCTTTTTTCCTTGCTTTTCTTTTCTTTCCCCCCCCGCAGTCACCTCTCACTTGTTCCATCCCCTTCTCCTCTCTTTCCCTTCCCTTCCTCTCTCTCCCTTTCTCCTTACCCCTCCTTTTTTGAGGGAGGTACGTGGATGTGTCTTTCCTGCATTTGCTGGCAGAGCTATCTCTGGGACTTCTTGGATTACATTAATGGATGGGAAAGCTGTTGTTGGGTTTGAACTCTGGTTTGGTTGGATTACATTAATGGATGGGAAAGCTGTTGGTGAGTTTGAACTCTGGTTTGTGTATGTAACAGGGATCTGGAGTGGCAGGCAGTGTGGTATGCTGGAAAGGTCTTTCAAGTTAGACATACATGTCTCTTAGCTTTATTATTCCTGGCTGGGACAATTTTCTTTCTTTTACCTCAGTTTCTCAATATAAGAAATGGGAAAGATAATATTTACCTCATATTGTTGGTATGGTTTTGTCATATTTAAATTGCCTAACACCATAGTATCATATTATGAATCAGATTATTTGAAATTCTCTCTTTTTTTAAGGTATTTATGTTGCTTGTGGCAGTTAAACCTTAGTTGTAGGGTGGAAACAGAGGAGGGGGGGTGTATCATGTTTTCTGTTTAGAAGTAATGAAGGGGCCAGGTGCGGTGGCTCACGCCTGTAATCCCAGCACTTTGGGAGGCTGAGGTGGGCAGATCACCTGAGGTCAGGAGTTTGAGACCAGCCTGGCTGACATGGCAAAACCCTGTCTCTACAAAAAATTACAAAAATTAGCCCCGCATGGTGGTGAATGCCTGTGGTCCCAGTTACTGGGGAGGCTGAGGGAGGAGATTCACGTGAACCTGGGAGGTGGAGGTTGCAGTGAGCTGAGATCATACCACCGCACTCCAGCCTGGGTGACACAGTGAGACTTCATTTCAAAAAAAAAAAAAAAGAAAAACTTTGTGCTATGGCTTTGATTGTCTTTTGTCAGTAATATTTAATCTATTTTGAATTCTAACTAAAATGGAAGGAAAAGTATGATACTTCTTTATCTCAGAGTAGGGGTTCGTTGAGATACTTTAGGATATAGTATTATATTTAGGTGTTAGCTAATTTGTTGGATTTTTTGTTGTATGTTTATTTTTGTAAGGGAATTATATATATCAGTTGTTAATTTTTATCTTTCCTTGATAGGTTAGATGGAGTCAGATTTGAAAATGAAAAAATTAATGTTATTGCCAAGAAAACTGGTGATAAACTGAAGCTAAGTCAGAAAAAATGGTAAGGAAAGGAAGATTAACATTTCATCTCTAGATTTTGGCACTTAAGTGTGGAAGTAGATCTCTGCTTACCCACATATGAAGCAAAATGTATAGGTAGATACCCTCTTACCTTTTCTAATATTCTGCATTTCTGGAAATGTTGGGGAGCTGTTGAAGAAAATTGATAAAATATTAACTGCTGAAGACATCAAAGGAGCTTTTTCTTTCCGATGACTCTCCTCTAACAGAGAGAGGAACTTTTAATTTTTATTTTTTCTTGCCTGAATTTTGTGCCTTGTTATAGTTAGGAAATGTTGTGAGCCCCGAAACCAAATTAATTATATCTCTTCATCATTATGATTATTTCCTTTAGTATAAAAATGTTTAATAATAAATATACTATTCTAAATATATTGTTAAAAAGTTTTATTTTTAGGGCCTGGTGTGGTGGCTCACGCCTGTAATCTCAGCCCTTTGATGGGGCCGAGGCGGGAGGATCACCTGAGGTCAAGAGTTTGAGACTAGCCTGATTAACATGGTGAAACCCTGTCTCTACTAAGAAAGTACAAAAATTAGCCAGGCATAGTGGCGAGTGCCTGTGATCCCTGCTACTCGGGAGGCTGAGGCAGGAGAGTCGCTTGGACTTGGGAGGCGGAGGTTGCAGTGAGCTAAGATTGCGCCATTGCACTCCAGCCTGGGTGGCAGAACAAGACTCCGTCTCAAAGAAAAAAAGTTTTGCTTTTAGCTATTCATACTTTTTGTGTAAGTGGAAAGGTTTTGGAGAAGGATAAACTGTGGAGTTGTTTCAACTGTGGTTGGCCCAGATTAGCTACTACAAATAAGTGAATTACAGATACTTAAATATGATATCACTTAGTATTATTAACAGTTTGTCTGAAATTAGAAAAAAAGGAAAATCAGAAAAATACTTTTTGAATATTTGTATTTGACTCCCTTTTCAAATACTGTCTTTAAGGCCCTTATTTTCCCTAAGGTGGAAGAATAAGAAGTATTTTATTGTATGTATTCCTGCAAGTTATTTATTCTCTGCCACCTTTAAGAGAAAATCGAAAGTTAAGCCAAATCCTATAATCTTTTTCATTAAATATGTAAAGAAATTGCACTTGCTTCAATTAAACATTTTCTTCCAGTTCATTTCTGTGTGACGTGACCATGAAATCAGTGGATGGAAAGGAATTTCCTTGTCATAAATGTGTTCTTTGTGCTAGACTTGGTAGGTGTACTTTTTAAAGCTGCTAATTTATTTGCTCTATTATTGTTTCACTATTCTTATTGCATTGAACTTTTTTTTTCCTCTTAGAATATTTTCATAGTATGCTGAGTAGCTCATGGATTGAGGTAAGATTTAAGTAAAATGCACCTAGGTTGGTAACTATGTTTCTTTATATTTTGTGGAAATTATGTAGTAAAGAAATTCAAAATCAGAACTCGATATTTTAGTTCAGTTTTTCATTTATATTAAACTTTATTTATGCTTGAGGCTGCTGGAAAATAGCAACTCTTAGAATTCAAAATTATTGCCAAGAAGCTAATTAAATAAAAATTTCCCCA
This sequence comes from Rhinopithecus roxellana, assembly GCF_007565055.1. Classification (NCBI taxonomy): domain Eukaryota; kingdom Metazoa; phylum Chordata; class Mammalia; order Primates; family Cercopithecidae; genus Rhinopithecus; species Rhinopithecus roxellana. The sequence goes on along the minus strand of NC_044552.1, from coordinate 137,705,126 downwards.
TTATTATTTAGAAATGTACTAGGAACACCACTGTGTTTCTTTTTTTCTGAATTTTTTGTTCCTTTTTCATGTTGTGTTTTAAAATTAAATTTAATATTATTTTAGCCATGTGTTTTGTAAATTTTATGTTCTTTCGCATTTGATGTGATTTCCTGTTCAGAGTGTTTTGTACCAATAACCCAAATTAGAATGTAATATTTTATTGTTTACAATGAATTATTTTACTTTATTTTGTCTTATTTTATTTAGGCTTCCAGTTGTGCAGCTCTGGAAATGCCAATACATTCTGATATATTAAAAGTTATTTTGGACTACCTCTATACTGATGAAGCTGTGGTGATAAAAGGTATTAATAAGAGTTAGGACATTGTAGATACTTCAGATATAATGCAATAATGGTAAAATCAACATGAATCTTAATTTCTAATGAACAAAAGCCATCAATAAAGGCATAATTTATTTTATTTTTAAAATATTTAATTTATTTTTTATTATTTGTGGAGACCAGGGTCTTGTTATGTTGCCCAGGCTGGTCTCAAACTCCTAGGCTCAAGGGATTATTCCACCTCAGTCTTCCAAAGTGCTAGGATTATAGCGTGAGCCACTATGCCTGGCCAATAAAGGCTTAATTTAGAATAAGCAATAGGAATGATTGCTAATAGTAAAGGAGCAGAAAAAGAAGGTTTTCAATACCCATGTGAAAATGAACTCTTTGAGAATTAGTGATCACTTCGGCAGCAAGTATACTAAAACTGGAATGATACAGAGATTACATGGCCCCTGTACAAGGATGACATGCAAATTTGTGAAGCGTTTCATTAAAAAAAAAAAAGGGAATTGTATGTAATGGTTGAAATTAGATTTAGCAGTTCAGTTTCCAACTACTTCTATGATGGAGATGAATGAATTGACAACAGGGATAGTTTTGACAAATACTTACGTAAGTTCTTTCTTACTTGTTTTTCCCCTTTGTGGTTACACATCTTGAAAGAAACAGATTAAAAATTGTACCAAAATTTATGAAGAGAGGTCATTTATATACTTTGTTAGGCAAAACACTAACTTTCAGTTACAAGGTATGTTTAGTCATTGGAGTGGTACTGGATGTTCTGTCATATTCCATTAGTTTGTTTAACTCCAGCTGTATATTGGGGATTATAAAAAAGTGAATAGACCTTTTTCCTATATTCAAGAAACTCAATCTAGTGGAGAAGACAAGCATATAGAAAACAAATGTAATCCAACAGAGTAATTCTCTAAAAAGCTGATACATTTTTAAGAAGCTGGCCTCTGAGTCTGCCTAGGAAATCTGGGTAGTCTTGTAAAGGAGATAGAGTTTAACTGAGGACAAGATTTCTGAAGATTTGTATACTTAAGAATAAGATAACTGAGACATGGTATGTTTTTCTCTACTTCTTTCATTTCTTTTTAAAAATCGAGAAATTATTTGCATGGTAAAACTTATACTTTTAAAGAATACAATAAATAGTTTTTAGTATGTTTACAGATTTGTGCAACTATCATCACTGTATAATTCTAGAACATTTTCATCACCCCAGAAAGATACCTTGTACCCATTAGCAGACACTTTCCACTCTCCCTCATCCCCAGTCCCTAGAAAACGCCTATTATGTTTTCTGTCTCTATGGATTTGCCTATTCTGGACATTTCATATAAATATAATCAAACAACATGCGGCCTTTCGTATTTAACTCATTTTACTTAAGTACGGTGTTTTAAATTTTTTTCTGTGTTGTAGCAGGTACCAACACTTCGTTCTTTTTTATTGCCAAGTAATATTGATTATGTGGATATAACACATTTATTCTTCAGTTGATGGATGTTGTGGTTGTTTTTACCTCTTGTCTATTAGGAATCATGCTGCTGTGAGCACTCATGCCTAAGTTTTTGTGTGGGCCTATGTTTTCATTTCTCTTGGGCATATACCTAGAAGCGGAAATGCTGGGTCATATGTTTAATTTTTTAGGAACTGCCAAACTGCACAGTGGCTAGCTGTACCATTTAACTTTACCACTGACATTGTGAGGGTTCCAGTTTCTCCACATCCTTGCCAACACTTACTAATATCAACCTTTTTTATTATAGCCATCCTAATGGGTGTGAAGTTATACAACATTGTGGTTTTTTTAATTTATATTTCAGTAATGACTGGTGATGTTGAACATCTTTTCATATGCTTTTTGGTCATTCGCATGTCTTCTTTGGATACATACTCACATCCTTTGAACACTTTTTTTCTCAATTATTTGTTTTTTTAAGACGTTGCAAGAGTTCTTTGTATATTCTGGATATTAGTCCCTTATGGGATATATGATTTGCGAATGTTTTTTCTCCTCTGAATTGTTTTCATTTCCTTGATAAAGTATCCTTTAAAACACAAAAACTTTAATTTTTATTTTATTTTTGAGACAGGGTCTTACTCTGTTGGCCAAGCTGGAGTGCAGTGGCATGGTCATGGCTCACTGCAGCATTGGCCTCCTGAGCTCAAGTGATCCTTCCCACCTCAGCCTCCCAAGTAACTGGGACTACAGCTGTGCACCACCATGCTGGTTAATTTGTAAACAGTTTTTGTAGAGACAGAGCCTCCCTATATTGCCCAGGCTGATCTGGAACTCCTGGCTCAAGTGATCCTCCTGCCTCAGCCTCCCAAAGTGCTGGGATTACAGGCAGTTGATGATACCCAAATTATCTATGTTGACTTGTTACTCATGTTTTTGGTGTCATATCTAGAAATTCATTGTCAAATCCAAGGTCATGATGATTACCCTATATGTTTTCTTCTAAGAGTTTTATAGTTCTCTCTCTCACATATAGGTCTTTGGTCCATTTTGAGTTAATTTCCCCCCCCCCGTCTTATTAAGGTATAATTAACAAGTAAAAATTATGTATAGTCACAGTGTATAACATGATGCTTTGAGATATATATATAATATCTATGTTTATATAGAGAGAGATAATTACCACAATCAAGCTAATTAGCATATCCATCACCTCACATAGTTACTTTTTTTTTTTGTGGCAAGAGTACTTGAGATCTAGTCTTTCAGCAAATCTCAAGTATGCAGTACATTAGTATCAGTGTAGTCACCATGCTGTATATGAGGTCTCTACATCCTATTCATTCATCTTATAACTGTAATTTTGTACTCTTTGACCAGTATCTCCCCATTACCCTAATCCCCTGACCTCTAGTAACCACCATTCTTATTAAGTTAATTTTTGCATTTGTTGTGAGGTATGGGTCCAAGTTTATTCTTTTACATCTGTATGTCCTATTTTTCAGTACCATTTGTTGAAAATACATTTGTTTTCCCATTGAATTGTTTTAGCATCTTTGTCAAAAATCAGCTGACAATAAATTTAAAGTTTTATTTCTGTACTCTTCAATTCTATTTCAGTGAACTTTGTTTATGCCAGTATAGCACTATCTTGATTACCATTGCTCTGTTGTAAGTTGTGAAATTGGGTAATGTATGTTTTCTTACTATGTTCTGCTATTTCAAGATTGTATTGGCTATTTTGGGTTTCTTGAATTTTCATGTGAATTTTAGGATTAGTTTGCCAATTTCTGCAATAAAGGCAGCTGGGATTTTAATACGAATCACATTCAATTTGTAGATCAGCTTGGGGATTATTGCCATTTTAATATTTAAGTCTTATAATCCATTAACACTAGCTGTCTTTCCATTTATTTAAGTCTATTTATTTAAGTCTTTAATTTCTTTTAATGATTTATGTAGTTTTCAGTGTACAAATCTTGCTCTTTCTTAGTTAAAAATTATTAAGAATTTTTAATGCTATTTTAAATGGAACTTTTTTTAAATTTTATTTTTGGGTTGTCCTTTGCTGGTATTTAGAATTACAATCGATTTTTGTATGTTGATCTTATATCCTGCAACCTTGCTGAACTTGTTCACTAATTCTAGTAGTTTTTTTAGTGGATTCCTTAGGATTTTCTATATGCAAGATCATGTCATCTGCAAATGGAGATGGTTTTACGTATGCCTTTCCAATTTGGGTGTGCTTTATTTCTTTTTCTTGCTTAATTGCCCTGATTAGATGAATCTCTAGTACTCTGTTGAATAGAAGTGGCAACAGTGGTCATCCTTTTCTTGTTTCTGATCTTAGGAAAAAGCATCCAGCCTTTTTACTTATGGGTTTTTTGTAGTTGCCATTTATCAGGTTGAGGAAGATTATTTCTATTCCTGGTTTATTGAGTGTTTTTATCATGAAAGGATGTGGGATTTTTGTCAAATGTTTTTCTGTTTCTTAAGATGGTCATGTGTTTATTATACTTTATTTTTGTGTATTATATTGATTGATTTTTCATATGTTGAATCATCCTTTCATTTTGGATTTATTCTGCTAGGTCATATTATATAATTCCTTTTTATATGTTACTGGATTTAGTTTCATAGCATTTTTTGAGGATTTTCACATCTTTAATTGTAAGGGATATTGGTTTAGTTTTCCTGTGATGTCCCTGTCTGTTTTTAGTATCAGCATAATATTGGCCTCCTTGTCTAAGTTGGAAAGTGTTCTTCATCTTCTACTTTTTGAAGAGTTTGTGGAGAATTGTATTAATTTATCTTGTAATAATGCATCAATTGTATTATTCATCTTTAAATATTCAGTCAGATTAACCAATTAAGCCATCTGGTCTTGGAGTCTTCTTTGTAGAAGGTTTTTGATCACTAATTCTATATCTTTACTTACTGCTAATTGTTTGCCCCCAGATAAAAGGCTGTTGTCACTGGGCAAGCTTTGAGTCAGGTCAAATAAAGATAAGCATTCTAGTGGGATTTTCCGGGAACTAGCAGACAGGTCAAATAAGGATACTATTGCTCTACAACTGTTCTGTCTTCTTCTGTGGCTACTAGGCTGTCAATGTGATTCGCTATGATAATGGAGCTGTTGGTTTTCAGTACTGCTGTGGAGGAGGGGAGAGGAAGATCTGAAGAGGAAAGGCTGTAGTGTCCCAGATCCCACTGTTCTTAACAAGATTCAATTGCTTTTCTTAAGTAAACACTTCCTAGATTATTATAAGCTTTTGGCTGATTTCAGAATTCTGAAAAAGTTGATTATGACAATTTTCCACAGTTGTCTTACTGTTTTTTATTTTTAGAGGAAAGAATTAGAAGTTCTTAGTCTGTCATTCCTAGTGACTTCATCTTTGCCTCGTATTTTAAAGCTCTTTTCTATTTCAGATTTTTTTCTTCTTAGTCTTTTTTTCCCCTTCTTCTCTTTCTCTGTTGTTGTTATTTTTTTCTTTCAATTTATGTTGTTATTTTGGCAGTGGCTCAGGGGTAAAAAGCCATTAGTAGTACTTAGGACCAAGAAAGTTGTTTTTTTTTTTATTTTTTTGAGATTGAGTCTCACTGTGTTGCCCAGGCTGGAGTGCAGTGGTGTGATCTTGGCTCATTGCAACCTCTGCCTCCCATATTCAAGCAATTCTCATGCCTCAGCCTCCCCAGTAACTGGGACTACAGGCATGTGCCACCACACCTAGCTAATATTTGTATTGTTAGTAGAGATGTGTTCACCGTGTTGGCCAGGCTGGTCTCAAACTCCTGGTCTTAAGTGGTCCGTCTGCCTCCACCTCCCGTAGTGCTGAGTTTACAGGCATGAGCCACTGCATCTGGCCCAACAAAGTTGTTTTAAATTAAGGAACTCCTATAGTTACCAAAAAGCACTCTTAGATGATAAATTTTATTTTAAAAAAGCATAAGAGCATTATTTCCCCACCCTATATATATTAAGTGTGATGCTGAGATTTGACTTTTCCCTCTTTGTATTAGTTTGAGAAGTGTTTTTCTAACAACATGTGAGATTATAAACAAGTCAGGCATTCTAGTAGCCTTCTAGACTGAAATGATCAACTTAAGTTGGCCATTTTGTGGTCCTAGTGTGAGACCAAGACATTTTGGTGTAATTTTATCAGCTTTCTACCTAAAAAGTAGAAATATATTTTGATGTATTTACTTTTTATTATAGTTGCCCTTTCAACATTTAGGAAATAATCTTAAATTTCTTTTCTAGTGTCCTCATTACTTCAAATTTTTTTTTCTAGATATAATGTATGCAAAGAAAGAGTGATGCTTGTTTTCTTTCTTTTTTTAGAATCTCAAAATGTAGATTTTATTTGTAGTGTTCTTGTGGTGGCTGATCAACTTCTCATAACCCGGTTGAAAGAGATTTGTGAAGTAGCGTTAACTGAAAAACGTGAGTAATTTTGAATTTGAGTATTAGTATGTTTTCAGGTTCATCAAGGATTACTGTACTTTATTGACTTTATGATTCCATGTATGGTAAAATAGACCATTTTTTTGGTACCATGAAAACTTGCCAAAATATGTAAATTACTACATGCCATCATTTGTAAGTGAACTTTTATTGTAGAAATATGTGAAAGTATATACAACTTAGAATTGAAATGTAATATTTTTACTGAAATGTCATAAAACCTTGAAGAATAAAGATGGTGTCAAATTTATTTGCTGATTTCCAGGGTGAGAGTTCGAAAGTGAAATTTTCCTGCTCTTGCCCTGATCTTGGCTTTAGGTGTTTTTAGCTACCCATTTTCTACTATTTGCAACGATTTTTTAAAATTTAACTTTCCCATTATATATCTGAACAAAGCACATCTCTTTTTTTCTCGAACTCTTCTTTCTTACTCTCTTCATTATTTTAGTTAATTTCATGGCTGTCCTCCTGAACATGCTACTTTGAAATCCAAAATTAGTTTTTCTTTGTATTTTGGTCCTGACACTCAAATTCATTCAGCTGTCAAAACTTATTCCTCTTAACTGTGTTGGTCACATTTCGCCTACCTTTGGGTTCTTACTGTCACTATGCAGTTGAGGTCACTGTTATCTGTTCCTTCTGTGTAGTGTCACAGTAGTGTTTTAAGTGCTCTTTCTCCTGTCTACTTCTGTTTCTTTAAGGAAGCAGTTATGTCTTCCCCCATTTACATATTTATAATTGCTTACTCTAGAGTAAAGATTAACTTTCCTTAGCTTCCACATGACAGCCTTTCTGGCTTTCTAATCTTATATCTGTTCTGCTTCATTGCTACTTCAGGAAGTGTGAAGGGAATTCCTGGCAATTTTTTTCTAGTTCATACTTGCTAGGAGTTTGTCTTGGCTTTGGCATTTTAGTTCTCACTTTTCTTGAGCTCTATGGACTATCTACTCCTTTGTTATTAAATAGAGAGCAACAGCCCTGATCTTTTAAGCAACAAAAGAAAAATATTTTAAAATGAAGGACACGGCATACAACAGGTATAAGACATACATATAAGTGATATTTTACACTTGTACAGTTGCCTTTCATGGTCTTCCTCAGGGTTCTTTCATGGTTCTGGCTGCACAGTTGCCTTTATTAATTCCTTGATGGTTCTAGATCCTAGGAAAAGGAGGCTACCACTTCCTTTGGTCTCTGATGATTAGGAATATGTGGATACTTGTTCCCAAGTGAACAACTCTAAAGAAGTTTTTATATGATCTGACTTTATCATTTCTTCCATTTCTGTGTTCATCATTAGTTGAAAATGTAGGTTAGTCAGGAGTGAGACAGAGACCGTTATTGACTGCAGCAGTTGCAACTTTTGATAGAATTACAGGGGAGAAAGAAAAAGAAATGCAAGAAACCAGATGTAGAAAACAGCTGTGTTCCCCCATTGGCTGGTACTGATAGAGTCATTAAGAAAAATAGTGGAGGGAACAGGAAGCTGAAAGTTACCTGTTATGTAGGTAGAATATTCTGGGAGAGTCTCTAGGAAAATGGGTACTTTATATATAATGTTACTAGGATTGTAACTAAATCCAGAATCTTTTGCACAGTATATCAGATTTTTCACTGGCATGAAAAATATGGTATGATTGTGATGTACATATTTTCAAAATACATATATATTTATATACTTCATATATATATAAATATACCCACATAAATTCTGATAGATAACTCAATGTTAATATATTTTATAGAATTATTTCATTAGTTTTTCTTAGTTTTATATCGTTTTTAGTTTTATGGAAGAGGGAATAACTGCTATGTAAGTGAAAAGGAAAGTTGTTCATTAATGAAAACTTTTTAAAAATACTCAGAAAATGTTAGGTGGAAGATTGTCAGTTCTTATGTGTTTGCTTTTGGGTGGCACTATGCCCCTTCTGTATTTTGTTTTGCTTAGAATATTCTTGTGTGTGAGCTTATTTTTCCTCATAGCCAATCTTTTGAAATTATTTTGGCATATTGGGATGGAAGAATTACATATTTGCCCCAGAATTGACTTATTTTTGGCAATAATTTTTTTTCTTTATTCTAAATGTTCAAATCTTAGAGCTTTAGACATAAATGTATTTTATTTTGCTGTGGTAATGTGCCTTTTATCTAATTTTGCAAATCTTTTCTTTCTTTGTAGTTACCCTGAAGAATGCTGCTATGCTACTGGAATTTGCAGCAATGTATAATGCAAAACAGTTGAAACTGTCTTGTTTGCAGTTTATAGGATTGAATATGGCAGCTTTACTTGAAGCAAGGTAAGTAAGGTACATGTGTTGTATGATTGTTGCAAAAGGAGATATTTATATATGATAGCAGATATTATTAGTGATTTAAATGTGAACAGTGATGTTTACCTGGATGGAAAGAATTTGATAAATGCTGATGATTTAGAAGTTATGTACATTTTAGAATTAGAGAGCTCTTGAAAACTTTTGAAAGTTTTTAACAGTGACCTTTTTAAAATGAAATAAATTTATACTTTTTAAAAAATATAAAGTCAGAGTATTTTACTTGCTATAAAATCATTGGCGAGAACAGGAGAACATAGAAATTTGAGATTAGAGTTCCTGATGTCAGTTTTTATTTTAAAGCTTCATTGTGTAGTTTGTTTTTATATTTTACTTTAATAGTAATGACTGTTAACTGTATGCTAGACAGTGTTCTAAAAGCATTACATAGAGTCATTTATTTGATTTTTATGAAAACCTTCTGAAGTAGAGAAGATTCTCTGTACATTTATTTATAATAGTTGCTTGAGGCTGCGTGTGGTGGCTTATGCTTGTAATCCCAGCACTTTGGGAGGCTGAGGCAGGTGGATCACCTGAGGTCAGGAGTTCAAGACTGGCGTGGCCAAGATGGTGAAAACCCTATCTCTAATAAAAATACAAACATTAGCCAGGCATGGTGGTGTGTGCCTGGTAGTCTCAGCCACTTGGGAGGCTGAGGCAGGAGAATCACTTGAACCCAGGAGGCAGCAGTTGCAGTGAGCTGAGATTGCACCACTGCACTCCAGCCTGGATGACAGAGTGAGACTCTGTCCCCCCCCGCAAAAAAAAAAATTGCTTGAGTTTTATTCAAGATATTTGTGTAATATGTTTGCTTTTCTGTTTATTTGAAATACGTAATATATAATCACATCTATTTCCAAGTTTGTAGCAACTGCTATATATGATGCTTAAAAAGTAGCTTTGTTACTTATCTGGCAATATGAAATATCTACATATGTGAACATCTTGACAGTTATCAAGTAACTTGAATCTTAAGATAGAATTTTGTATCCTGTATCTTAGGTCTCTTGATGTTTTAAGTGATGGTGTTTTGAAGGATCTTTCTGAGTTTTACCGGAAAATGGTAAGGTTTATGTTTTAAGATTTTCGTGGCTATAATATTACCAGCTTAAGCAGTATATTAGATCAGACTTATCAGTGGAATAGTTTCCTAATGACTTCAAGTACATTAAGATCTTTTAAAACTGAGGCTATAGGATTCCTTTACAGCTCTCACAGATAAATATGATAATCAAAATTCAAGATATTTAATAATAAAGTTAATATTAATTTATTTATAAATGAAAGTTACTGAAAGCTTCAGAGTGAGTCTTTTGTTATTTACCAAAGGTCAAGACAGTGCAAAAAGATGAATTCATATGATCCTTAAGAAGTGGATTACTCTATGTTTAATAATAAAGTGGAGCTTTTTCTAAAGTTTCTTTCTTTGGCAGGTTTATGGAATAAAGTTTTTATTCAGTTGAATCAAAATTTAACCCACTCTTGTAAATTTCAGAAGTTATTGAGCATTTAAGGCTGTTCTAGTCAATGTCACCAAATATAAAAAATGGAATATCTTACATAATTTAAAAAACATCTTTAGGCTGGGTGTGGTGGCTTATGCCTGTAATCTCAGCATTTTGGAAGGCCAAGACGGGAGGTTCGCTTGGGCCCAGGTGTTCCAAACCAGCCTGGCCAACATGACAAGAGCCCCGTCTGCACAGAAAACAAAAACAAAAACAACTTCACAGATTTTGTATTTGAAAAGTGATATCTTCAATTCTGCAGATTCCAGCAATGGATAGAAGAGTCATTACACCATATCAAGATGGACCAGATATTAGCTATTTGGAAGTAGAAGACGGAGATATCTTCTTGAAAGAAGAAATAAATATGGAACAAAATCATTCGTAAGCTCTGTTTCCTTGTTTTTTTTTTTCTTTTCCTCCTTTTCTTCTTTCTTTTCTCTATTGTGTCCCTTCACTCTCATCTTGGACATGTAATACTTTTGTGTTGGTATTGGAAGACGAAATTGAGAAATTCTGACATAAGAAATACGCATTTATGTTCATTCTTAACTTTGGTATAATACAAAGTAAATACATACTTAATATCTGTAGGTCTAACAAATTTAAAATATAAATATTTTAAAAAGTAACCTTCAGGTTAAACATGTTGGGTTAAATAAGTGCATTTATCTTAGTTACATCCCTAAACTCTGCTGAAAGTATGTTTGCTTTTTCCTAGGGAAACTATGTTCAAGAAGGCAAAAACTAAAGCTAAAAAGAAGCCACGTAAACGTTCAGATAGTTCTGGAGGTTATAACCTTTCAGATATTATTCAGAGTCCATCATCTACAGGTTCGTGGAAAGTGAGCATGTATTTCCAGTTCTAATCTTGTATGTCTCTATTCATATATGTCATCTGCTGAGGCTACTGAAATAAACAGTCCTTATGGAGGTACCAAAAGTGATAGTTTATTATAAGTACTCCAGTTGAAGTTTGCTCTGGGAGCACAAAAAGAGGTACCCAAACTAATCTGAGATCAGGGAAGTCCTCTTAGAGGAAAGCAGTGCTAAGCTGGGTCTTGAAGAATGAAGTTATCTAAGAAAAGGAGGCAGATAGATATGTTAAGCAAAGGGGGCAATGTGTTCCCAAGCTTAGTAGCGAGAGAAAGAGTTGCACATTTCTTGTGCATATAGTTCAGTATAGGAGATAGGTTGGATAGGATCAGATTTTGGAGACTCTTATATGCCAAACTAAGGAGTTTGTGTTTTAGTCTAAAAGCTATGGGTGGCCGTTGATGATTTAAAACAGGATGTGACTGGATGAGATTTGTCTTTAGAAAGACCACTCTTTCCAGTAGCATAGGGGTTTAGAGGTTGGCAAAACATGACAGAGATAACTATTATCATGTTGATTCAATTTAAATGTGTCAGTACTCCAAGTAAGATGCCATTCGTATGCTTAAGGAGGTTATAATCTGGTAGCAGAATATAAAATATATTTAGGCATTATGTGAGCCTGTTTGAAAGTAAAGGTCAGGTTATGTAGTTTTTCTAAAATATTTTTCCCCAGTTTTTTATTTTGAGAATATTTAACTTACTGAAAAGATGAAAGAAAAATACCACAAACACCTATGTACATTTTATTCAGATTTATTGTTAACTTCCCATCACATTTGCATTTTCTTGCAGACTCTTTGTCGCTTACTGTCTGCTCTTTCCTCCATATGTTATATATATACACACACACACACACACAATACAGAGACTTAAAAAAAATTATTCCACTTGGAATAAGTTGTAGACATGATCCTTTTCCTGTAAATACTTGAATATGAATCTTTTAAGATGGTAATACTCTTATACACAACCACGATACCATTATCATACCTAAGACAATTGACATTAATTAGTCAATTAGTGTAATTAGTATTACACTCCATATCCACATTTTCCTAATTGTTGACAAATGTTTTTATAGTCTTTTTTTTTTTTTTTTTTAACATTAACAACAAAAAAAATAGTATTCTATCAAGGTTCATATTGTCTTTGCTTATTAGTGTCTCTTTAGTCTCTTTAGTATAGTACCCCTGTACTTTTTTGTTTTTTGTTTTCTGTTTTCCAAAAGGTCAGTCCAGTTGTGTTATAGATTGTCTCACATTTCAGATTCATCTGATCTAGATTAAACTATATACATTTTAGTAGTTTCTTCAGATAAAACATGAAGTGTGACTATAAAATAATGAGACTACAGTATGGCTTTCAGAAATGGTAGGTTACTCTTGTCTATAGCACTAAGACATAACCTAGTACAGTTTCTATTAACAGTACTTCATAGTCAATCAGCTGTATATAAACAACTTTGAAAAATAGAAGAGTACATTGTTTTGTGTTCCTTTGGGAAAAAAAGCTGTTAGGCAGGGCAAAGAAGAAGGATTTTTTTTTTATGCTTACTGAGATGCTTTAGATTAAGTGCTTGATATGTTCACTAAAGCTCAAAGGAATGTCAAGAATAGTTTTAGATAACATAAATATATAAAAAGGATAGTTAGTATGCCTAAAATTTATTTATGAAGCACTGAAAATAGGAATCAGGAGACCTAGTAAATGGGAAAGCTATATCTTAGGACGTTTCTAAATTTAAAATTCTGTGATTTTGTGTTCTCTGTGTTGTATGAATTATCGTTAGTGTTTAGAAGGAGGCAGGGGTGGATTGATGGAAGGATGAATAATGGATAGACAGTCTTGAAAGTAATGATTTGCCAGTCACCTAAATGACTTAGGGAAAAGCAGATATTTACTTTGTTTTAAATAATGTTATTGTTACCATTTGTGTTAGAATCTTAGAATTTCAGAGCTAGAAGTGACATTATGAATAATGTCAAATGAAATAATTTATGTCCCTTACTTTAAACCTAAGGAAACAAGCTCAAAAAACATAAGTGATGTGAAGTAGTAACCAAAAGAAATAAAATTTGTTCTCTTGATTCCAGGTCCATATTTTCCTGGTGTACTGTTCTTTCTGTGACCAGGATATCTGTAGTCAAAGATAACTAAAAGGTCAAATTTGATTGGAGGCCAAAAAAATCTGTTAAGGAAGAAAATTTGAGTATGATGCCAATTTCATCAAAGACGGTTGCGTAATAGCTTAATGTTTGTGTCGATCTTAAAGTTAGAAAAACGACATTCGGCGAAACTGTTTTTGACCAGAAGTAATTGTTGGCCACATTAATTGTCCTCTTTTTTCTGGATTTATTTCTAACTGACTTTTGAAAGTGTTCTAATATTAGATGTATTCTCTTAGATGAAAATTTGCCAGCCTTAAAAATATTCAAAAAGAGGCAAGACGTGGTGGCTCCCACCTGTAATCCCAGCACTTTGGGAGGCCAAGGCAGGCGGACCACAAAGTCAGGAGTTCCAGACCAGCCTGGCCAATATGGTGAAACCCCATCTCTAGTAAAAATACAAAAAAAATTAGCCAGGTCTGGTGGTGCGTGCCTGTAATCCTAGCTACTTGGGAGGCTGAGGCAGGAGAATTACTTAAACCTGGAGGCAGAGATTGCAGTGAGCCGAGATCACACCACTGCACTCCAGCCTGGGCAATAGAGTGAGACTCTGTCTCAAAAAAAAAAAAAAAAAAAAATTCAAAAAGATTATGTGGAAAAAAATGTTTAAATATTCTTTCCAAATTGCAGTGATAACAATGAAAGGAACACTTAGCTTGTTAAGGTGATTTACTTTAAAGAGAACAATGTATAAGAGACAGTAGGTTTTAAATCAGTTATACAACTTTTAGTTACAACTTAGATAACATCTTTATTTTATAGCTTATTTTGCTGCTTCATTTAGATTCTAATAAATTTGAAATGTGTGGAAATGAACATGTGAATCTAAGCAAAAGTTTGAACCTGGATACCAGGTGTGGCATGAGGCCAGGCATTTAGCTTGCCTAAGAGAAGAAATGATACATACATTTCATAACAACCCTCTTGCTTCAAGTGAGCTCAATCACCAGAGATTTCAGGGAAGAACACACTTCAAACAGGCCACAGTCGTCTTCTGTGGGAGCCTCTGCTATTGGGTCAGTCAGCTGGCTAAGTGAGAGGCAAAAAGGCCACAGGTTTCCTCCCATATAGAATGAAGCTACCCTCCTCGCTTAGGTGCAGAGACCACTGTACCAAGAGACAGATGAGAAAAGGAAAAGAGGTCTGGACTTTAATTATTTTCCCTTTCTCCTTTGTCTCTTAGGCGGACAAAAATATTTTCAATCACTTTTTAAAGCAGATCCAAAGAACTGTCTTCTTCAGGTTCATTACACAGTTGGTGTGTGATTGTAATGAATAAAACTATTGTTTTATAATCTCTTCCATTTCAGTTTTCCACTTAGACTGATTTCTTTCTCCAGTTAACTTAAATTATTAAGATTTTTATACCATAAATATAATTTGAATGTTATTAAGTCTGGATAAATGAAAGTTTTTAGCTGTCTGATTCACTGAATGTAATGCATATATGTTTAATGCATATGTGTTTAAATTTTTTTTTTAATTTCATGTTTTAGGATTGTTAAAGTCTGGTAAGACCAATTCTGTGGAATCTCTTCCAGAACTATTGACATCAGACTCTGAAGGAAGCTATGCAGGAGTGGGTAGTCCTAGAGATTTACAGTCCCCTGATTTCACCACAGGATTTCATTCAGATAAGATTGAGGTTTGTTTTTTGAAGCACTGACTCCTTACCTTCAGATTTTAGGTTTATAGATAGTTTGTCTTTAATATTTCCTTATTTTTGCCCTAATTTTAAAACAGTCTCCAGGTTGGTATATAAGAATCACACAATATAGTGTTAGTTTTCTTAAATTTGCATAAGATTTCTAGTTTTAGAGATTTTAATGGCAGTTTTAAGCCCTTTATGGTGTTATTTCTAATCTTTATGCAATGAAAATATAATGTTGATGTAAAATGTAATACTGTATAGACATATTGAAAAAATATATTCATAGCTAAATTATTGAAATTATCTTGTGAAATGTCAGTTAACATCAGTTAAAAATTGTCAAGGCAAATGATTTCGAAAATAAGCCTGCTTTCAAATTTTGCAGTCTCTTTCCTCCAAGGTATTAACTGGAGCAAAACAATTTGGAAATGATTGAGTTCTTATCCTAATCTAGCACATTAAGCTGCAGGATTCCTAGCGTGATCAACTCTGGGGAGGGCATTTCTTAGACACTCCTTAAAATTTGATTCCATAGTTGTTAACCTATTAGAGAAAAATGTGTAACTGAATAGAGATAGAGTCACTTTTCCGTAACCCTTACACATCCACAAAACAGATCGGAATTCCTAGGAATTCATGAGACAACAGAAGTTAACCCTTTCTTCTTAGAGTGTTTTAGGCCTCAAGGATTGATTTGATTTTTTTTTTTTTTTTTTTTGGGACAGGGTCTCTCACTCTGGTTGCCCAGGCTGTAGTGCAGTGGTATAGTATCAGCTCACTGCAGCTTTGATTTCCTGGGCCTAGGTGATTCTCCCACCTAAGCCTCCAGAGTAGCTGGGATTATAGGTGCGCGCCATCACGTCCAGCTAATTTTTTTGTATTTTTGATAGAGATGGAGTTTTGCCATGTTGCTCAGGCTCGTCTCGAACTCTTGGACTCAAGCAATCCACCCACCTCAGCCTCCTAGAGTGCTGGCATTACAGGTGTGAGGAACCGCGTCCCGGCAGGATTGATTTTTTTTAAATGTAGAATAGAAGTTTGGGGGCAATTTATATTCACACTAAGGTTGTTCTGTAAGACAACTGAGGTTTAAAGGAAGGCTCAGGGCATATTGTGAGTGATCTGCAGTAACAGAAGAATCTATCCTGGAAGTAGACATACCATTTTAATAACTTCCTTGACGTATTACAGTAACAGTAGTTTTAGGGTTCCTTTCAAGGTGTCAGTATTATTTGACTTTAATTTTATTCACAGTACTTTACATCAGAGTGAGTTATATGACATTTATACAAAACTTTCATTTTGTTTCATACTCAAGCCATGGATATTAATTTTAAAATTACTGCTTCATGTCTTATTTGTACAACTATTACATGTTTACTATTTGTGTAGAGATTTAATATGCAAACTAGTTCTCCTAAAAATTATTCTCAAAGCTCATAATAATTCGGTTATAGTCAATAATGTGATTTGAGAGTTGGCTAAGGCACAAAACTGTAGAAGAACATGATTTGAAAATACTAGATGGCTTATTGTCATAAGATTTTACTCTTCATTATAATGTAACTAATATTTATTAAGTACCAGCTATGTGTTAGTTACTGTTCTAGGTGCTCATTAACTTCTTTTATTTTTTTTTTTCTCTCCCCAGGCGAAAGTCAAACCGTATGTTAATGGTGCATCTCCTGTGTATTCTAGGGAAGATTTAAAACCATGGGAAAAGTCACCAATACTTAAAATATCTGCTCCACAGCCCATTCCCAGTAACAGAATTGATACTACCAACTCTGCCAGTTGGGTTGCTGGTTCCTTCAGGTAGGATTTTTATTTTATTCTGTAACTATTAGTTTGAGAAATATCATTCATCTTTAATGCAATTTAAATTTTTAGTGATGAACATTTAAGAAATATTAATATAAATTTCTAATGTACAGAAAATTGCCTAAATGCCTACAAATTGCTAACCAACTATAATAGGCTTCCCCCCCACCACCAACCCCAGGCAAAATTTAGTTGCCTTTGTATTATCATCAGTGAATAGTAGCAAATACTATGTTTTACATATATAGAGAGAAACTTAATATCAGCAGTTATTTCTTAGATAATATATATATTGGTTAAAAATGCCACACAGGAAGACCATTTTGTCAATCATAGACTTTATCTCTTAGAGTATGTGAAGGGGTATTTAAAATTTCACAAAATGTGTAACTATTCAGTTAATTTTCAGAGGATATTAATTTAATGTTATACTATCCTTTTAACTTGCCTATATTGTATATATATTTTTCTTTTATTTAGAAAAATCAAATGAAGGCTGGGCACGGTGGCTCATGCCTGTAATCCTAGCACTTTGGGAGGCCGAGGTGGGCAGATTCCCTGAGCTCAGGAGTTTGACACCAGCCTGGGCAACATGGTGAAACCCCATCTCTACTAAAATACAAAAAAAATTGGCCAGATGTGGTGATACACACTTGTAATCTGAGCTACTTGGGAGGCTAAGGTGGGAGAATTGTTTGAACCTGAGAGGCAGAGTTTACAGTGAATCCAGATCGTGCCACTGCACTCCAACCTGGGTAACAGAGCAGACTCCATCTCAAAAAAAAAAAAAAAAAAAGTCAAATGAAGGTGCAGGTGTAATTAGAATGTAGTATTCTTTCAAAATGTTAATTGAGCTTGTGCTTCATGTTTATATGCCTACAATGGTTGATAAAGTCTAAAACTGTTAATTGACTTATGGATTATCTTATCATCTGGACTATTTAATTATTTTGAAATAGGCTATATTTTGCAGAGTTGGAACAAAGATTATGATGTTCCATTTTATATGCTTCATGGTTTAAAGTTTAGTTCAGAAATTAGTTTCTTTTTTTTTTGCTTAAGTACACAAATTTGTGCATATTTAATATGTGGGAACATCTGGCAGCATCTTCTGATTGCTAATGTTAGGATATTTTGTTAAACATGTTTTAAAAATAGCTTGGTCCACAAGATAGATTAGGCTGTTTCAGTACTATGCTCATTGACAAAATGCTTAACAATAGGCAATAAACGTTCTCAATATTAACATATACACAAACATTTCTACATTCATTCTGAAGTATTGCCTAGTGTAAATAATAAGTAGAATTTGTTTTTGATGAAAGAAAAAAAGTACAGGAAACAGGTTCCCCTTTAATATGAAATAATATGACTTTTTTTTTTTGAGACAGAGTCTTGCTCTGTTGCCCAGGCTAGAGTGCGGTGGCATGATCTCAGCTCACTGCAACCTCCACCTCCTGGGTTCAAATGATTCTCCTACCTCAACCTCCCGAGTAGCTGGGACTACAGGCGTGTGCCACCGTGCCCGGCCAATTTTTGTATTTTTAGTAGAGATGGGGGTTCACCATGTTGGCCAGACTGGTCTCGAACTCCTGATCTCGTGATCTGCCCACCTCGGCCTCCCAAAGTGCTGGGAATTCAGGCATGAGCCACTGCACCTGGCTGACTTATTTTTATCTGTAGTGTAGATTTCATTTAGGTCAAAAATCACCTTTTTTTCTTTTGAGGCAGAGTTTCGCCCTCATTGCCTAGGCTGTAGTGCAGTGGTATGATCTCAGCTCACTGCAACCTCTGCCTCCCAAGTTCAAGCGATTCCCCTGCCTCAGCCTCCCAAGTAGCTAGGATTACATGCACCTGCCACCACCCCTGACTAATGTTTATATTTTTAGTAGTGATGGGGTTCTACCATGTTGGCCAGGCTGGTCTCGAACTCCTGACCTCAGGTGATCCACCCGCCTTGGCCTCCCAAAGTACTGGGATTACAGGTGTGAGCCACCACACCTGGCCAGAAATCATCTATTTCTAATGATTATAGAATTTTTTCCTTATTATGGTATAACTCCCCCTGGTGGGTCTCCAGTATTGTTTAGTATCCCCAAGTTTTTCTATTAAATGTTTGTTTTTGTTAATATTAAACAGTAGAATGAGTTTTGTTTGTTAAAAATAGAAAGGAAAGAGTATAATTTTCAAGCTTCATTCAACCTAAAGGTAAGAATTTAATTAGAACTTTGGTGAGTTTTTCTGCCTAATTTAGTTAAGAATCTTTCTATTGCTTGGCTTTTTTAGAAAATGTTTTTTTTTAATATAGGAATTTCAGTTATATCACAACATTAGGACTTTGGATACATAGTAGTTGTTATTTGTATATGTACTATATCACTTAACATTATGACTTTGGATATATATTAGTTAATATTTATATGTGTGTATATAAAAGTAGCTTTTACTCAAAATATCCTTTTTGAAGCTGGCTCACAGCTGATAATTCTAAATTATACTCTGACTATTAATCTCACATTTCACTTATGGTTTCAGTGAAGTTAGGCGTTGGGCTTTATAGGTAAATGAATGCCTTGCAAAGTAACCTTTTATGTCTTTTAGTCCAGTCAGCCCTCCTGTTGTGGATCTCAGAACCATCATGGAAATAGAAGAAAGTAGACAAAAATGTGGAGCTACACCAAAGTCACATTTAGGGTTGGTTAAAAAAATTATAAAAGATCATTTCATGTTATATTTCTGCCCTAAGAATTGGATAGACTTATTGCATCTTTCCTATTATTTTTCTGCATTTGATGTTATAGTTAATTATACATCCTTTTCTGGGCAATTTAGCCTCCATAATATTATTTCTTAAATATGTGCTGAAGATAAGAGTTGAGTTAATAGTCCAGCTCTTGTAGAATACAATATTGCATCCCAGAAACTTGACTCTAAAATGATCATTGTGGACTATTGGCTACAAAAGCCAAAGAGTTAAGGCTTGTGATGCAAGTTCTTGAAGTTTGTAATATGTTGGAGGGCTCATATGTAGCTATTACTTGATCATTGTTAGTATAAACTGATATTTTCATTGTTGAAACTTGTGAGCATTTTGATCCAATAATGGCAAAATAACATCAAATAAATAGAAAACATTATTATTACCAGTAACCTTTATTAAGCAGAAATTAATGTTAACTGATTTAATTTCTAGCAAAATCATTTCTCATGGAATTAAACTTTGTCAGAAGAAACCACTGAAACTAATTGTTTTAATTTAATTTCTAGCAAAACAGTTTCTCATGGAGTTAAACTTTCTCAGAAGCAACGAAAAATGATTGCATTGACTACCAAGGAAAACAATTCAGGAATGAATAGCATGGAAACAGTTTTATCTACTCCTTCAAAGGCCCCCAAACCAGTGAATGCATGGTATGCTCTTATTTTTATTAGAATTAATATAGATCTGTGCATTTGCTTTTAAGGTAGTACTTGACTTTTGAGTTCCTTCCTACTTCTAATGTTTCTAAAGTCTTTTCAAATATTTCATCTCCCCTTCTGTTTTCAAATTAAAAATTGAAACTTGGGAAGCAAACACTTTTTTTGTTGTGTTTATTTTCTTTTAATTTGGGGTATTTTGACGTACATGTCATGATGACGTACATCATCATACACTTCAAAATGTGGATATATTTTCATATATAATTTCTTCTTGATATTCTAATTAAATTTTCTTGCTAAAGTGATTTAAAATTTAATTTTTAAATTTTTATAAGAAATTAAATATATCAGACACATATAAAAAGAAAACTTTATACTATGCTAATTTTTTTGTCCTTCTGCATGCTGCATAAATATCTTTACATGATTATAATCATAGCTTGTTATTTTTCACTTTTTAAAACAACTTAAATGTTGTGTTTTCATTTTCTCCATTGGAATTTACATAGTGGCAGTATTGGAATAATCTCCAAAGAGGTCAGATATAATTTTGAGGTGTGTAAAATAGGTTGTACTCCAGCTTCCCTTCCATCCTTCCTTTTCTTTGTAACTTAAAATATCTGGAAACCAGTACTGGAGAAGTACATGGAGAATGTGAAGCCTTATGAAGAAATAAGTAGAACTCTCTTTCTCTCACAAGAATTGTCCAAAGCATGGTTACTGAAAAAGTAAAATAAGAGGTAAGAACACCCAAGGAGAAGATAAAAGAGTGCAAAACTGGAGAGGATGAGCTTAGCAGAATTTTAAAATTTATCAGTATTTTTTAAGCCTCTTCTAAATGTAAGGAACTGTGCTAGTTTCTGATGATAAGGCAATGAACAAGACAGATTTGACCATTACCCATGTAGGGTTTATGATATGACTGCTGCAACACTGAGTTGTGCTTTCTTTGAACAAAAATATGGAAAATCCAAAAAGGGGGAAAAGTTATTGGAACCACTATCATGTACTAAATTGCAGTTTGAGATAATTAACTAAGCTCATGATGAAGCTTTGGACTTGGTAATATAGCTATAACCATGCCATCAATCACTTTCCTTAAGCAAAAAGTGAATGAGTGAAAGTTGTTTCACTTATTTTTTTGAAGGCATATTTTTTAGAGTCCTGTGTCCTTTTGAGATCTGAACTGGATCTTTTCCAGGCTTGCTAAATATCTGTCATCTTGAGATTTTCTTTAACTGTTGTCTTACAGATCTTCTCTTCTCTCCAGTGTTTGATCCCCAGTTTTCTTGATCCTGTGGCTTTCTATTTCTTGATACACTCCTTGTTTTGATGAATCACAACCCAGTAGGTTTCTGATAAAGGATGGATAGGACATATATTTTTGGAGCTCGTATATTCATGAAAATGTTTTTATTCTAGCCTTCATTCTTCTTGACTGATAGATGGGAACGAGATTCTAAATTGGAAATCATTTGGAGAATTTATTCAATGCCATTTAACTCCTAAATCTTATGTTACCTCCTGTTTTCTTTTCCACTTTTTTTTTTTCTCTGAAAGTTTATAGGGTCTTTTCTTTATCTCTGATGTTCTGATATTTTACAGTAATATAATGTAGGTCTTTTTTGATACGTGCTGGATACTTGGGCTTTTTAAATTGGCAACAGCATGTCTTTAAGTTCTAGGGAAATCTTATGTAATGTTATATTACTTTGATACTTTTCCTCCTCACTGTTTTCTCTACAAATCACATTAGTCAGATATTAGTCCTCCTAGGCCTCTCTAAATTTCTTACTTTTTCTTTTTTTTTTTGAGATGGAGTCTCACTCTGTTGTTAGGTTTGAGTGCAGTGGTGGGATCTCAGTTCACTGCAACCTCTGCCTCCCAGGTTCAAGTGATTCTTCTGCCTCAGCCTCCTGAATAGCTGGGATTACAGGTGCCTACCACCATACCCGACTAATTTTTGTATTTTCAATAGAAACATGGTTTCACCATGTTGGCCAGGCTGGTCTCGACCTCAAGTGATCTGCCTGCCTCAGCCTTCCAAAGTGCTGGAATTACAGGTGTGAGCCTCCACACTTTTTCTTTTCTATTGTCCACATATATGCCTTCCAATTCTACTTTCTGGAACATTTGCCTGACTTTTTTCAACCATTAAAATCTTTATCAAGACGTTTTTTCGGTTTGTTTGTTGATGATACCTTTTTCTATAGTATTCTGTTTAATATTCTAATGTTGAAGATCTCTGTACTCTGTAGACATTTTCAGTCTTCAGTATATACCCAACAGAAACATACACACATATGTACCACACAACATGTATAAGAATGTTCATAATTTATTATTTGTAATAGCCCAAAATGAAAACAACCTAGATGTCTATCAGCAGTCAATGGATAAATTATTTTTATAGTAGAATACTACAGAGTAATGAAAAAGAATAAATCATGACTAAATACAACAGTGTGAATGAATCTTACCAATATGATATTGAACAAAAGAAACCACTCAACTGAAAAAAAAAAAGAAAGCTAAGATTAATTTACACCCATGTTTTATTCATTCTACCTTATATATATTTTATTTTATTTCATTTTGTCAATTTATTGATTAATTGTTTTCTCTTAAGTTCTGATTGGAAGCTCTGTGTACCTGTGTGGTACAAGTAGACTGATAGGTGTGATTATAGGGTAACGTATCAGTTCCCTTAGGGACCCCCGAATCTCCCCATATGTAGGTTATCTCCCCATATCTTTTCTCCTTGGTCTCTTTAGTCTGTCAGTTTTTCTAAAGAGCAGCCTTTTAATTTTTTTTTTGCTGGTAAGGTATACATTTGGTTGCTAGCATTCTGGAAGCATATCTCAGTGTAGGGAGGTTAGAGCTGGGACTGAGCTTGTCACTATTTGTAATAGGTTTTCACATTTAGTGTATAGACTTTGTACACAACAGTTCACTCCTGCCGTCTTCTATTACTAGTGACTTTGAATCAAATTTTCCTTCCGCCAGAGTAGAGGAGATGTAGTCATGTGACCATACAGAGATAGGGAGTACATCTGGCACTCTGAGCCCCTCCTTAAATAAACTGAAACAATTTTCACATTTTCATCCTCATGTCGACTTCAGGATTCGATACATACTCTGTCTCCAGTATATGCCCCTTTCCAGAGTTCTCAGTTTCCCTCCTTACCATCACCCACCTGATGACTGTTAGTTTTTCTTTTTGTCCACTAGGTGACATCAGTTTTATCATTCCATCTCTTTTGCTATCCTTCAAAAATGTGTTGCTATTTTTAGACTGCCATTGTCCTAATAGCTTATTATTTTTGCCCTTGTGGGTTAATACCTTTCTGATTACTTTGCTGTACACTTTAGGATTTCAGAGGAAGGTATTCAAGTGGTCATTTATCTGAAACTTCTGACTAATTTTCAAACACAGGAAAAATTTTTCCTTGGTAATTATTAGCAACATGAGCTTAGAGTGCCACATTGAAGGGACTATCTATCCAAATTTTAAAAGGAGTCTATTATGGCATATTAAGGAGAATTCTAGGAAGATGGGAGGAAAGATGCCATAAATTTTGACCCAAAACATAGGGTATTTTTCTTTGAAAAGAATTTGATAATTATCTCGGTGGGCATGATGGCTCACGCCTGTAATCCGAGCACTTTGGGAGGCCGAGGCAGGCAGATCACCTGAGGTCAGGAGGTTGAGACCAGCCTGGCCAACATGGAAAAACCTCATCTCTACTAAAAACACAAAAATTAGCTGGGCATGGTGGTGCATGCCTGTAATCCCAGCTACTTGGGAGGCTGACACAGGAGAATCACTTGAACCCAGGAGGTGGAGGTTGCAGTGAGTTGAGATCATGCCACTGCACTCCAGCCTGGGCGACAGAGCAAGACTCCATCTCAAAAAAAAAAAAAAAAAAAAGAATTTGATAATTATCAAATAAAAGTGATATTTGTTATACATTTATTTTATGAAAATGTAATTGGAAAACTGAAGTACAAACATGAGTAATGAGTTTTATGTATCTTAGGACACCAAGAAAATTTATCTAACTGACCAATTATAGATAATTTAGATAATTATAGATGTTATAGGTATTCTGAATTATTATCAACAAGGTGAGAGGTGTCTGAATTGTCTAAAATTAGTAGTTTATGCTCTTTTTATGGCTTCTTAAGACTATACAGGCATACTTTGGAGATACTGCAAGTTCGGTTCCAGACTACCTCAATAAAGCAAACATCACAATAAAGCAAGTCACAAGAAATTTTTGGTTTCCTGGTGCCTATAAAAGTAATGTTTATACTATACTGTAGTTTGCTAAGTGTGCAATAGCATAATATCTACCAAAAAAACCTTAATGTAAAAATATTTTATTGCTAAAAAATGCTAATGGTCATCTGAGCCTTCAGTGAATCATCTTTTTATAGTGGAAGATCTTGCCTTGATGTTGATGACTGCTGAGTGATCAGGGTGGTGCTTTCGTCACTAAGCTAAATTGTTTCTAGCTTTTGATTTAAAGTGAGAGACGTGTGACTTTTTCTTTCTCTTGAACACACAGAGGCCACTGTAGGGTTATTAGTTGGTCTAATGTCAATATTGTTGTTTCTTAGGAAATAGGGAGGCCTAAGGAGGAGAGAGAGAGAGATGGGAGAACTGCCAATTGGTGTAACAGTCAGAAAACAAACATTTATCAATGAAGCTTGCCACCTTGTGTGGATGTGGTTCATGGTGCTCCAAAACAATTATAATAGTAACATCAAAGATCACCATAGATACGATAATAATAAAAAAGTTTGAAATACCAGGAGAATTACCAAAATGTGACACAGAGACACAAAGTGAGCATGTATTGTTAGAAAAATGGCAGGATGTAGTTGTTCCATGCAAGGTAGCCGCAAACCTTCAGCCTGTTTAAAAACACAGTTAACTATGAAGCACAGCAAAGCACAGCAAAGCAAAACACTTCAGTATAAATTGAAATTACTATTATTAAATTGTTGAATAATTTTCTTTCTTGAACTCTTATGAGACTACAAAGTATTTATTTATTTATTTATTTATTTATTTATTTATTTTTTATTGCATTTTAAGTTCTAGGGTACATGTACACAACGTGCAGGTTTGTTACATATGTATACATGTGCCGTGTTGGTGTGCTGTACCCATTAACTTGTCATTTACATTAGGTATATCTCCTAATGCTATCCCTCCCCCCACCCCACAACAGGCCCCGGTGTGTGATGTTCACCTTCCTGTGTACAAGTGATCTCATTGTTCAATTCGCACCTATGAGTGAGAACACCTATGAGTGTTTAGTTTTCTGTTCTTGCAATAGTTTGCTGAGAATGATGGTTTCCAGCCTTATCTATGTCCCTACAAAGGACATGAACTCATCCTTTTTTATGGCTGCATAGTATTCCATGGTGTATATGTGCCACATTTTCTTAATCCAGTCTGTCATTGATGGACATTTGGGTTGGTTCCAAGTCTTTGCTATTGTGAATAGTGCTGCAATAAACATACATGTGCATGCGTCTTCATAGCAGCATAATTTATACTTCTTTGGGCATATACCCAGTAATGGCATGGCTGGATCAAATGGGATTTCTATTTCTAGATCCTTGAGGAATCACCAAACTGTCTTGCACAATGGTTGAACTAGTTTACAGTCCCACCAACAGTGTTAAAGTGTTCCTATTTGTCCACATCCTCTCCAGCACCTGTTGTTTCTGGACTTTTTAATGATCACCATTCTAACTGGTGTGAGATGGTATCTCATTGTGGTTTGACTGGTTCAGCATACACAAATCAATAAACATAATCCAGCATATAAACAGAACCAAAGACAAAAACCACGTGATTATCTCAATAGATGCAGAAAAGGTTTTTGACAAAATTCAACAGTCCTTCATGCTAAAAACTCTCAATGAATTCGATATAGATTGCAATGTATCCCAAAATAATTAGAGCTATTTATGACAAACCCACAGCCAATATCATACTGAATGGGCAAAAACTGGAAGCATTCCCTTTGAAAACTGGCACAAGACAGGGATGCCCTCTCTCACCACTCCTATTCAACATAGTGTTGTAAGTTCTGGCCAGGGCAATCAGGCAGGAGAAAGAAATAAAGGGTATTCAATTAGGAAAAGAAGAAGTCAGATTGTCCCTGTTTGTAGATGACATGATTGTATATTTAGAAAACCCCATTGTCTCAGCCCAAAGTCTCCCTAAGCTGATAAGCAACTTCAGCAAAGTCACAGGATACAAAATTAATGTGCAAAAATCACAAGCATTCTTATACACTAGTAACAGACAAGCAGAGAGCCAAATCATGAATGAACTCCCATTCACAATTGCTTCAAATAGAATAAAATACCTAGGAATCCAGCTTACAAGGGATGTGAAGGACCTCTTCAAGGAGAACTACAAACCACTGCTCAGTGAAATAAAAGAGGACACAAACAAATGGAAGAACATTCCATGCTCATGGATAGGAAGAATCAATATTGTGAAAATGGCCATACTGCCCAAGGTAATTTATAGATTCAGTGCCATCCCCATTAAGCTACCAATGACTTTCTCCACAGAATTGGAAAAGACTACAAAGTATTTTAACCTGAACTCTAGGTAAAACATTAATCATTGAGTGAATATAATGTGATATAATTTTTCATGTCATTATAAAATTATGAGGTAACCACATAATTCAGCATATCACTTGATTTTTAATCAGATACACATAGAATGTAAATACTTGTAACATATGCTTGAAGTAAAAATGGAATAGATTGTTTGCGTGAGGACATATCTCGTATGCATTGGTTTTAAAAAAAAATTGGAACTTTTTTTTGTTTTTGAGACAGGATCTCATTCTGTTGCCCAAGCTGGAGTGCAGTGGTGCAATCTTAGCTCACTGCATCCTTGACTTTCTAGGCTGAAGCAATCCTTCCACCTCAGCCTCCTGAGTAGCTGGGATCACAGGTGTGCATCACCATGCTCAGCTAATTTTTTATTTGTTGTAGAGATGGGTCTTCCTGTGTGTCCCCGGCTGGTCTTGAACTCCTGGGCTCAGCAGTCCTCTTGTTTCCACCTCCGAAAGTGTTGAGAATACAGGCGTGAGCCACTGTTCCTGGCTGAAGTTAACTTTTAATCAGATTTATAGATTGTTATTTATAGAATATATTCATGACTATGGTGATTTATCTGTTTGTTTGTTTTTTTCCTGAGACGGAGTTTTGCTCTGTTGTCCAGGCTGCAGTGCTGTGGCACGATCTTGGCTCACTGCAGCCTCCGCCTCCTGGATTCAAGCACTTCTCCTGCCTCAGCCTCCCGAGTAGCTGGGATTACAGGTGCACACCACCGTGCTGAGCTAATTTTGTATTTTTAGTAGAGATGGGGTTTCACCATGTTGGACAGGCTGGTCTCGAACTCCTGACGTCGTGATCCATCCACTTGGGCCTCCCAAAGTGCTAGGATTACAGGTGTGAGCCACCATGCCCAGCCAATTTAACTGTTTTTAAAAATCCTTCTTAAAGGTACATCATTACCTGAAGTATCATCTAATGAGATTTTACTTCTTCAAAAGATTTTTAAAAATATGTTTATGTTAATATTAAGGTTAATGTGCAATTCATTAGCAAATCACAAATTAGCACTCTAAATATACTTGTGGTTGTGGTAGGATTTTCACTAGTTTGTTCACGCATTCATTCGCCTAGTCTGTACAAATTCCCAGTGTATATAATTGTACTCCTGCTGCTGGCAGGTAGGTGTGGCAATGGAAAGTATTAGAGATAACTGGGTTTTTGCATTAGATTGAAGTTCCAACCAGGCAAATTTTAAGTTTAATGTGAAAACGCTAAGTATGTATGGGATTTGGCTACTTCTCAAAATTAAATGTTTTATTTGGAGAAATAATAGAACATTTCTCATCAGTCATCTTCAGTGGAAGAATACATGGTCTTTGTGGCCTGGCTTGATGTTTGAAAGTAAATTCTTTCAAATTCCATTTAGAGCTAATGCATGCAATATAAAACAATTTCAATTATTTAACATTTTAAAGCTAAAAATATTATTTAGAGTAAAATTACAGGACTTTAGCTGAGGAACAAAATTCTGGTTAATTTTTATTTAGGTTCAAATGTCTAAAATGCTTCTCCATAAATTTTCTGTGGCTGTAAAGGTGGAAAATAGCTGGAGCTTGTGAGTTAGGAAAGTAAAATTGTGGGAAATCAGACACTCTTTCAAATTATGGCATAGTTGGTGGAAAGAACAATAGAACATATTTGAAGAAATCTGTTTGTCGATCCTTTTGCCAGTATCACACAGTCTTAGTTCATTTTGTGCTGCTGTAACAGAGTGGGTAATTTATAATGAACAGATATTTATTGGCTCACAGTTCTAGAGGCTGCGATGTCCAATATCAAGGTGCCGGCATCTGGCAGAAGCCTTGTTGCTACTTCATAGCATAGTGGAAGGCATATGCCAGCAGGGTGAGAGAGCACAAAAAGAGTTAACTACTCTCAGTGATAATGGCATTAGTCGGTTTGTGAGGCACCTCCATAACTTAAACACCTCTTAAAGGTGTCATCTCACAATACAAGCACAGTGACATTTACACTTCAACATGAGTTTTTGGAGGAAATACATTCAGGCCTAGCATATACTATCCTGATTACCGTAATTGGTTTTGTCTTCTTCCAGCTTTGTATTTTTTTTTAAAGAATGCTTTGGCTAATCTGGGATTTTTTATTCTCATATAAATTTTGGAATCAGTTTGTCAATTTTTGCAGTTAAAAAACCTGGTGAGATTAATTCAATTTTTAAAATAGCTACAGTCTATATAGATTTTCTGTTATTTTCAGTAATTTGGTTTTTTAAAAATGATATTTGTCTATTCCATGTAAATTGTCAAATTTATTTGTGTTAAGTTGTTTATAACATTTCTATCTTTTTTTTTTTTCTGTTTTGTTTTTCATTTTTTGAGACAGAGTCTTGCTCTGTCACCCAGCCTGGAATGCAGTGGCTCAGTCTCAGCTCACTGCAACCTCTGCCTCCCAGGTTCAAACGATTCTCATGCCTCAGCCTCCTGAGTAGCTGGGATTACAGGTGTGCGCCACCATGCCCAGCTAATTTTTGTGTTTTTAGTAGAGACGGAGTTTCACCATATTGGCCAGGCTGGTCTCAAACTCCTGGGCTCGAGCAATCCACCTGCCTTGGCCTCCCAAAGTGCTGGGGATTACAGGCGTGAGCCACTGTACCTGACTTTATAAGATTTCTTTATTACCCTTTTAATTTCTGTAATTATTTATTGCTTCCTAACAGATTATGCTTGAACAACATCTTAAAACAACCAACATTTATTATCATAATTCCTTTGGGTCAGGAATCTCAGCTGAGTGCCTCTGACTCAGGATCTTCCACAGTGCTGCAGTCAAGGTTTGCCCAGGGCTATAGTCATTTCAAGGCATGACTTGAAGAGGACCTACTTTCAAGATTGCTCACATAGATATAGAATTCTGGATTGACATTCTTTACCTCTTTCATCATATTAAAGATTCCCTTCCATCGTCTTTTGGGCTTCATTGTTTCAAATAACAAGCTACTCATTTTCATTCTGTGTTGCGTTTCTCTGGCTGCTTTCAAGATTTTCTGTTTAGCTTTGGATTTCAGCTGTTTATTTATTATGTGTCTAAGTATGGTTTTCTTTGTTTTATCTTTTTTGGGGTTTGCCAAAATTCTGGAGTCTTTAAATTTATACCTTCTACCACATTTGGGAAAATTTTGGCCATTGTTTCTTTTTCTAAAAACTGCCATATCTCTCTTCTTTATTTCTGGGACTTCAGTTATACCTATGACAGACCTTTTGATTTTATCTTATAACTCACTATGGGATAATTTTCTTCAACTTCTCTTTTTTGTTTTTCAGATTCAAAAATTTCTTTTGGTTTATCTTCAAGTTTACCAACTCTTCAATCTATACAGTGAATTTTAAAAAATATATTAAAAATTATTGAATTTTCGTTTTGTTCTTTTTTTAATAGCTTCTTTTGCCAAGCTTACCTATTTTTAATGAACTTTTGTTGTCATTATCTGATGCATAATTATAATATCTATTTTAATATTATTGCTGATTTTAACATCTAAGTTATCTCTAGACTTGGTCTTCATTGATTACTTTTTCTTATGGAATAGTTTTGGATATTTCACAATTGGCATCAAGAATCCAACATCACACTGAAAACTGTAATTGTATATTGTAAAATTTTTGGTGTACATTCTCTTATTGTTCTCTTATAACTTCCAGCAATGCCCTTTTACAAAATGGATGTTTTAACATGATCTTTGCTTTCTTTTGCAGGGCATCTTCTCTACATTCAGTTTCATCCAAGTCATTCCGGGATTTCTTACTAGAAGAAAAAAAGTCTGTTACTAGCCATAGTTCAGGCGATCATGTCAAAAAAGTTTCTTTTAAAGGAATTGAAAATTCTCAGGCAGCAAAAATTGTCAGGTAATAAAACAAACGTAAAACTAATACAGTTTCTACCTTAAAATAGTCTGTGGTGGTTTTATGTTCTGAAATAATCTTTAAAACTTTATGAGGCAGATTTTTTTGTACACTCTTTTACATTCAGAATTAAAATTAGCATGTGTAAATTCCTTCCCCACTTAAAAAATTTGAAACAGTTATTGAGATATAATTGACTTAAAATCAAGTGCATCTATTTAAAGTACACATTCTGTAGTTTCAGCACATATATACACCTGTGACACCACCACAACATTCAAAATAGTGAACATAAGCATCATTTTCAGATGTTTTGTCATGACCCTTTGTAATCCCTTCCTCTCTTCCTTCTGTTTCCCCCTCCCAAGCAGCTACTAATCTGCCAATACAGACTAGCTTGTGCATTTTAGAGTTTTATATCAGCAGGGTCGTGCAGTAGGTACCCGTAGTAAAAAGTAGTCTTTTACTCAGCATAATTATTTCGAGATTTATTCATGCTGTTATGGGTATCCATTGATTCTGTTTCATTGCCGAATAGTATTTCATTGTATGGGCATACCACATACAATGTGTTTATCTGTGCATCTGTTGATGAACCTTTGGGTATTTGCAATTTTTTCTCTAGCTATTTTTTAATTTTAATTATCATGAAAGTAGAGATGGGGGTTTCATTATGTTGCCCAGGCTGGTCTCGAACTCCTGGCCTCAAGCAGTTCTCCCACCTCAGCCTTCCAAAGTGCTAGGATTACAGGCATGAGCCGCCACACCTGGCCTAGCTATTTTTGATACTGCTTTAGAAAGTCCAATGTATTTTTTTTTTTTTGAGGTGGAGTCTCGCTCTGTCACCGGGGCTGGAGTGCAGTGGTCCGATCTCAGCTCACTGCAAGCTCCGCCTCCCGGGTTTACGCCATTCTCCTGCCTCAGCCTCCCGAGTAGCTGGGACTACAGATGCCCGCCACCTCGCCCGGCTAGTTTTTTGTATTTTTTTTTGGAGAGACGGGGTTTCACCGTGTTGGCCAGGGGTCCAATGTATTTTAAAGAAAAACGTTTCATATTTTAAATGCCTACATGAAGCATCAAAATCTATCTATAATTTAAAAGCAGTATTTTCAGTGAGCTGTGATCGAACCACTGCACTCCAGCATGGATGACAGAGTGAGACCTGGTCTCAAACAAACAAAACAAAATAAGTAAGATATGTTATGTCCAATTCAAGTGCATCAAACAGATAATATAAACTTCTCTGAGTGAAGCACGGAACAGAGACTGGGGAGTTATACTAGTTTAATGTCACTTTACCTGCCCTGAGGAACTATCAAAGTCTTCTGACGACAATGTTTGGAAACTCCTGATTTAGATGAAATGTTTAGGCATATTTTCACTGTTAGTATTGTGACTGTCTTCTTTCTTACAGATATTTACTTTTAGGAGGAAAGTTCTTGAGCCTTAAAAGATCTGAAGTCATCTCCCTAACTTGTCTAATACTTCTAGCATTAAAATACTGTTTTAAAATAAAAATCCTAGGCTGAGTTTGGTGGCTTAATGCCTGTAATCCTAGCACTTTGGGAGGCCGAGGTGGGCAGATCACTTGAGTCTAGAGGTTTGAGACCAGCCTGGCAACATGATGAAACCCTGTCTCTACAAAAAATAGCAAGAAAAATAAATTAGCTCAGGTTGGTGGCATGTGCCTGTAGTGCCATCTATTCAGGAGGCTGGGTTGGGAGGATTGCTTGAGCCTGGGAGGTAAAGGCTGCAGTTAGCCATGATTGTGCCACTGCACTCCAGCCTGAGCAACAGAGGGAGACCCCGTCTCAAAAACAAACAAACAAAACAAAACAAAAAAAACCTTAAATGGAATACTAACACATGAAGCAGATTAAGTATTTTTGCATATTAATTTATACAATTATAATTATGATAGGCTTATAAATATAAAACTAGGTACATAGTCTTAAAATTGGCTATCAAACATTTATTGATGATGAACTTTGTATCAGACATTATGCTAAGTATTAAAGTTACAGTGGTGAACAGATTAGCCCCTGCCTATTTAGAACTATCCTCCTTTCTTGTTTTGCCATAGAAAAGTTCTCTCTCTTATCTTAGGCCAATACCTGTGCTTTTATCTTAATGCTTCCCACTTCAGAAGCCTGAAAACTATTAATTATCCCTTTCCTTTCTTGTGTAAGATTCAACCTTTTCCTTTTAACTAGATTTTTCCTCTCTGATTTTGAATGTGCTCAGGTCTCTCCTGTGGTCTGGGCACACTTTCTTCTATCAGTTGTCCTGTCATTACCAATTCTCCATCTCCTTCACAGCCAGATTTCTCAAAAGAGTTGTCACCTCCCACTCAGTCCGTAATTCATTCTGTCTCCCAGCCCCATTACTAGTATCTCTTGCCCATATCTATCATCTGGGCTTTAGACTTAATTATCTCTTATTGACCCTACCATTCTATCTGGATGTTCAGAAACACTGCAAACTTCATGTCCAAAACGAAACTTAGTGTTTTCCTCATACCCCTCTCATAAAACCAAAATCAAACAAAAATATAGAAAAACATAGCATAGCCTATTCTTTCGGAATTTTCTTCCTCAGTAAATAGGAAGAAATTTGTGTCTTTGGCACTTCCATTTTCTTCACGAGTATTCAGTCTACTGTTAGAGCATTCCAGTTTTATCTCTTAAATATTTCTCAAATCCATATACTAAATTTTATCTCCAGTGCTATCACCTCTGATTCAGTTTACTGTGATACTTCACCTAGGCCACCTGAGTTGCCCTACTGACTGATCTTGCCTTTCTTTCCTCCAATATATTAAGCCAGTGTGTTCTTTTTTAAAATTTGGAGTTACTGCTTTTAAGAAAAAAGCTATAGCATTCTTAATATGGCCTTCAAGGCCTACATAGTCTGGCTCCTGCCTACTGTCTTTAACTTGATTTTGTAACCTGATCTCTGTGTTCTAGTCCTCTTGGCCTTCTCTGAGTTCTCAAATGCACTTTCCGTCTTTCCACCTCCTAACCCTTTGACAGACTGATTCTAACTCTTCTTTCAATATCTATTCAGTTATATTCTTTGGAGAAGTCTGACTTACTGGGGCAGTTTACTGTTGTATGTTCTCATAGTACTTTTTATTGTACGTCCCACATTTATTAGTGTAATTCTTTAACATTTGTCTACTCTAAGTATTTTCATGTCTGTATGTTTAATTATATGTTCAATGAGAGCAAGGAGGTTTGTCATTGCTCATCATTTTACTACCAGTATTCAGACTGGCTCCTGGCATGTAGTAGGTGCTTCGTGTGTCTGGTGAATGACTGAATGAGTAAATTAATTAAAATTGTTACCCTGTTTGAAGTAACATTTGTTTCTAATGTAGTGAGTTGTATTGCATGTCTTAGATATATCAATTTAAAGGTATGAAAATTAAGATAATTTTTGTATTTTTATATTTTAAATATTAATATTCATTGAAACTTTAAAAAATGTCTTTAGATATATAATGATTTGTCATGGAACTTAAAATATGGATCTGTGGTTTCATAGTTGATCACTAGAGTGTGCTATAACATCAGGGCTCTTAATTATAAGTGTGCCCTGTTACATACTGCTTTGGAAGTTTGACTTAATGGAGTTTATGACAGTATGACATATCCATAGCTTCAGTATTTTTGGTATGGGAGTTAATGTTTTAAATAGCTGTGGCTATCACTGATAGTGATTCTGAGAAAGAAAGCATATAGCTTTGAGTTTCAGAGTTTTTTTCTATCATAGAAAACATAATAAGTATGCTTTTTTAAAAAGGAAATATAAAACATTACAGACAAACTAAAATATTCATTAATTTGCAAATTATGGGCTACATGGTACTGGCCTCTGTTGGGTATATATAAAAGTAGAATGTATAGGCGCAGCCTTTCATGTGTCTGAAATCTAGTTGATAAATATTAACGTACGTACAGGGATGTTAAATGATAGAATAAGAATGAAATTACGATACAAGGTCCAGGCGCTGTGGCTCACGCCTGTAATCTCAGCACTTTGGGAGGCCGAGGCAGGCGGATCACCTGCGGTCGGGAGTTCAAGACCAGCCTGACCAACATGGAGAAACCCCATCTCTACTAAAAATACAAAATTAGCCAGGCCTGGGGTGGCACATGCCTGTAATCCCAGCTACTTGGGAGGCTGAGGCAGGAAAGTTGCTTGAACCCAGGAGTCAGAGGCGGAGGTTGCAGTGACCCGAGATTGCGCCATTGCACTCCAGCCTGGGCAACAAGAGCGAAACTCTATCTCAAAAAAAAAAAAAAAAAGCCAGGCATAGTGGTGCATGTCTGTAATTCCAGCTACTAGGGAGGCAGAGGCAGGAGAATTGCTTGAACTGGGAGGTGGAAGTTGCAGTGAGCCAGGATCATGCCACCACACTCCAGCCTGAGTAACAGAGTGAGACTCTGTCTCCAAAACAACAGCAGGAACAACAAAAAAAACAAAAAGAAAGAAATTACTGATACCATATAGAAGTATTAAAGAGATTACAAAATGATGAAGTACCAAATGAGTGGTTCTGAGAAGGAAAACTGAGCATGGGCTGGTGTTGTCAGGAAGACTTCATTGCAGAAGGGTTTGAGCTGTGTTAGTTCATAAGCACTTTTTATATTCATTTCTAAATATTACTATATTTATAAGCATGTGAATAATATTAGAAAAAAGAGATCACTTAATTCTTGATTCCTTTCATTGTCATAAGCTTTTGAATACAGGATGGGATTTTTAAAAGAAGAAGTAAGAGAAGATGGGGCAGTATAAACAGAGGAAATTGTAGGAGTTAAGAAGATAGGAATGCTTATGGTCCTTTGGGGAGTTAGGGTGCTAGGGGTTGGGGACTCATCTCAGGAAATTCCACAAATTATACATTCTTGTTTAAGTTGTAGAAAATGTAGTTTTTTCCAAGATTAGGGCAAGAATGACAATGTAATTTAAGGGTGTTAACATCTAAAAGTGAGCAATTTGTACAATTTTTATTGTTTATTGTTGCTTAGGTATTCTTTTTCATTTCATCTGCTTTTATTTCCTATTTTCCTTTCACTGAAATGTCCCCTTATGTAATTCTGGAAAGAAAATGTAAGCTGTGTTTCTTTTTTTTTTTTTTTCGAGACAGAGTCTTGCTCTTGTCGCCCAGGCTGGAGTACAAGGGTGTGATCTCCACTCACTGCAACCTCTGCCTCCAGGTTCAAGTGATTCTCCTGCCTCAGCCACCCCAGTAGCTGCGACTACAGGCGCCTGCCACCGCGCCCGGCTGATGTTTGTATTTTTAATAGAGACGGGGTTTTGCCATGTTGGTCAGACTAGTCTCAAACTCCTGACCTCAGGTGATCTGCCCACCTCAGCCTCCCAAAGTGCTGGGATTACAGGTGTGAGCCACTGCACCCAGCTGAGCTTATGTTTCTAATTAGTGAGAAAAACTACTTCTGAGACAAAAATTATTCTATGATTATATCAGCTCTAATCTTATATAAAAATCTTTCTAATTAAGCTAGTACAATTTTTTTTAAGGCCAACTGAGCAAAGAATAATTTAGTTCCTTTAAAGTGTAAATGTGACAATATTAATGTGTTTTGGTCAAACAAAAATCTTTTTTTTTTTTGAGACGGAGTTTTGTTCTTGTTGCCCAGGCTGGAGTGCAATGGCGTGATCTTGGCTCACCGCAACCTCTGCCTTCTGGGTTCAAGCGATTCTCCTGCCTCCGCACCTTGAGTAGCTGGGATGACAGGCATACGCCACCAAGCCCAGATAATTTTGTATTTTTAGTAGAGATGGGGTTTCTCCATGTTAGTCAGGGTGGTCTCAAACTCCCTACCTTAGGTGATCCGCCTGACTTGGCCTCCCAAAGTGCTGGGATTACAGGCGTGAGCCACTACGCCCGGCCTGAACAAAAATCTTTTAAGGAAAATGTCAGTTAACCTTTTTATGTTGCTGTTTATTTTCAGAAGGCTAAATTTTATACAGATTGTCTCTTGTGATATCTACTTTTATGTTGCTAATGTCGAAAACTCAATAATGCTATATTTATTATTTGGAAGTTTAGAATGTTTTTGATATTTATTTAATCATAGCTCTATTTTATTTGACAAATTTGGTTCATTTTAAGATGAAATTTTGACAGACTACACGTTGTTTGGATAAATTTGTAGTTAATGAGATTATCCACTGAAAAATCATGAGTGGAAAAAGTTATGGAATTGTAGTCTTAGGAAACATATTTGAGATTCAGTATAACATGTTACAGCTCTTTCTGAATCTTTCTGTATCTCAGTTTCATCATATGGAAATGAGAGTAGTAATACCATGCAGGTTTACTACAAAGCTTGTATCAGTTTGTAATTCAGTAGCTATATCGCTAAGAAAAGTTATCAGTAATTTAAAGCAATAAAGAACCTAAAAACCTCTGCTTTTCATTATCATATACTAAAAAAACGCTTTGAATTTCTGTTGCAGTCATTAGTTTTCTAATTATTTTTTCATAAACAAGTATTTCCAAGTATTCTGCTGGACATTGAGGTACAAAGATGAATGAAGCAGTCCTGTTCCTCAAGAGACTAGTCTAGCAATTAAGATTGACATGTAAACGATAGTAACAGTGTGTGATGCTTTATCATAATGATTGAAGTTTTGTAGGAGGAGAGAGAAAATGACATTTGAACCAACAGTATAAGAATGAGAAGACATTTGAAGTGGAATGTATTCCAGAATAAGGGGAATAGTAGAAATAAAGGCAGCTGTGTGATCATGGAAAAAACACCGTACTCTAAATCAAAAAGACCAGATTTTTGTTATCTCTCTGCTACTTATCTAATTTGTGAATCAGACAAATTATATAATATTCTTTGAGTTTGTTTTTTCATCTCTATAATGGGTTAATATATGCTTTCTTCACAGGGTATTGCAAAGATTAAATGGGATAATACACATGAAGTACTTAAGCTCTTAGTAAATTTGTTTGCCCACACATCAGGGCTAAACATTTTAGCTTTCAGTGCATTTTGTACTCTGGCCCTACTGTTTCTTTTAAACTTTATTTCTCTTTAAGTTTCTTCCTTGCCCTGAATTCAGACATTCTTTGCTTATTAAAGAGAACAGCCTGCCTTTACTTAAAGCACTGAAATCTTTTATAGGTCTGTGTATTTGTACAACCAAAATTCTTTTTAATTGTCCCTCTCCTCAGCTTTAATGTCATTTCCTCAGTGAAGCCATCAGTGTATACCATCTTCCATATTTTAGTTTTTCTCCTGTGCATCCATAGTACTGTATACATTGTTTTATCATTGCTTAAGTATATTTTTAAATCTTCCCCATCAGAATTTTTTGAGGGGAGAAGATTGGGTTTTAATCAGCCTGATTTTCAGCACCTATGATAATCCTGACATGCTCAATAAATGTGTGTAAATGAATCATGAAGTCAATATTTTAGGTCCTGTTAATTTACTCTCTGACTTTGTGTTGTTAAACCTGTCTAGTCCTCAGTTTGCTCATTGCTGAAAGAGAGCATTGGAGTGATCTAGATAATTTCTAGGGACCTTTCTAACTGTAAAATTCCACAATTACCTCATCTGCATTGTACCTTTTTAAGTTTTTCTCCTTACTGGAATGCTTCTTACTGCTTTCATCATATACCTCTTTTTTATTATCTTCTCAAGTTCATTCTTCTCCATGAGGCCCTCTCAAATGATTAAATATTGTGATTTGTATAGTTCTTATAGCCAGTATAACTCAATTTGTTATACTGTCTTAAATTCTGTTCTATTATTTTATATGTCATTTTGTATGTTGTTTCCTTAACTGGCTTGTGAATTCTTAGAAGGTAAAGATCATATTTTGTATTTCTGTCCTATCTGTAATTCTTTGCTCATAAAGTATATTAGCGCCTCACAAAATTTGGCTGTTAATTATCTGATTTAGAGATTATTGGTTTATCTGGTATATATATAATATTATTAGAAATAGGCTATTTCTTGCAATATCTTTCTCTATGATATTTTATACAGAAGGTTTTATAAATATATATAGATTATTTTGTTTACTTATAATTTTAAAGGTAAGCTTGACTGCACTTATTTAATTTGCCTCTGGAGTCAGGAGTTTACAATTCTTCCTCTGTATATATTAATAAGCAGTTTGACTAATATTACTAGAAGCTTTAATCTTTAATTTTGGCATTTGTTTTGCAGATGCTCTACCCATGGTACCCCAGGACCAGAAGGCAACCATATTTCAGATTTACCACTTCCAGACAGTCCCAAGTAAGATTAATTGATAAGTTATGGGCCTCTAAAGCTAAGTTGCTGCTTAGCATTGAAAACATTAAGGCCGAGTGCAGTGGCTCACACCTGTAATCCCAGCACTTTAGGAGACAGAGGTGGGTGGATCATCTGAGGTCAGGAGTTCAAGACCAGCCTGGCCAACATGGTGAAACCCTGTCTCTACTAAAAATACAAAACTTAGCTGGGCATGGTGGCACACGCCTGTGATCCCAGCTACTCATGAGGCTAGGGCAGGAGAATCGCTTGAACCTGGGAGGCAGAGGTTGCAGTGAGCCAAGATCATGCCACTGCACTCCAGCCTGGGTGACACAGCGAGACTCCATCTCAAAAAAAAAAAAAAAAAGAGAAAAGGAGAATGTTAAGAAATTGGGAATAGTATGGTGTTGAGTAGAATGTATTACTTGAATCCTCTCTGTACTGTAGTTGGAGTTACCTTTCTGTTCAGATATGTTGTTTCTGCTCCCTCCCCATTTCCTGGTACTTTCCAAAACCTTCTCTCTAACACTGGTCCAAATAAAACATTAGTTCTCCTGTTTTTCTGTTTCTCACCTCATCATTCTGTAATCTCTGTGAAAGCTTCCAGGTTTGCTCATTGTAGGTCACTGGAAAAAATTGTAGCATTGCTAAAGAGCATTTCAGAGAAAATTTTGTAGGCAAAAATTTAGGAAGATGAGTGAAACTCATCATTC
This sequence comes from Rhinopithecus roxellana, assembly GCF_007565055.1. Classification (NCBI taxonomy): domain Eukaryota; kingdom Metazoa; phylum Chordata; class Mammalia; order Primates; family Cercopithecidae; genus Rhinopithecus; species Rhinopithecus roxellana. The sequence continues at coordinate 137,665,564 of NC_044552.1, read as the reverse complement.
TGTAAGCTGCGAAAGCTTCCAGGTTTGCTCATTGTAGATCACTGGAAAAAATTGTAGCATTGCTAAAGAGTATTTCAGAGAAAATTTTGTGTGCAAAAATTTAGGAAGATGAGGGAAACTCGTTATTATTATTCTTTCAGTCCCTGGCTATCTTCTTCAGTGACTGCTCCATCCATGGTAGCCCCAGTCACTTTTGCATCTATTGTAGAAGAAGAACTACAACAGGAAGCAGCTCTTATTAGAAGTCGAGAAAAACCCTTGGCTCTGATTCAGGTAAATAACACACTTAGTAGGGTTTAATTCAGAGAAGAACTATATTTCCTACTTAGGTTTTAAGAAAATCATGTTTGTTTGCTTTGAACAGGTGCCTGTATCTATGAAATTAAAATGTAAATGCCAGGTAAAATTGAACTGAGGCATCTAGCAGTGTATTTATTAGTTGTAGATATTCAGGACAATTCATTTATGACTAATAAATTATGATAAAGCTTATATTTTTGCTTTGGTGATACTTTGGATTATTTGTTTTTTAAAATGACCAGTAGAGAATTTGGCAGTATTCTCTAGTGCTACACTTGGCTTCTGTATCAGTAAGAATTCTAAGATTGTAAGCAACAGAAGCCTACTCTGGCTAACCTAAGGAAAACATAATTTATTTGAGGGCTATTAAGATTCCATAGACTTAGCTGAAAGACCAGACAGCCAGGCTTGGAAACAGAAAAGACCCATAGTAGCACTGGAAAGTTCAGAAGCAAGATTTAGAGGACTTGTGCAATAGCAGAAAGTATCTCACAGAATAAAGCTATTGGAATGAATGAATTTCAGCAATCATTTTCAGTTTCTTTTTCCTTCTGCTCAAGATTCAAATTCAAGAGCCCATGGGCATCTCATGATTCTACCTCAGGTCTCAAGCTTTTTCCTTGCCACAGAGATAGTAGGATACTTGATTTAATTTCACTGTATTGTATCCATGGAAAGTGGTAGTACCTCAAAAGGAAATTGGAAGGCAAATACATCCTGCTTAATTTATAATCAAAAGAATAAAAAGTCTTCTTTCCCTTCCTCCTTTCAGATTGAGGAGCATGCCATACAAGATTTATTGGTTTTCTATGAGGCATTTGGCAACCCTGAAGAGTTTGTCATTGTTGAAAGGACACCGCAGGGACCACTGGCAGTACCTATGTGGAATAAGCATGGATGCTAGTTCACTGTGGAGTTGAGATGCATTTTTCATAATTATGAGTTTGTTTGTATAAAGAAAAGCTGTGGAAAAGAGTCTTAGAGATTTTATAATATCATTCTAAATAGATTAAGAAAGGATATAATTTCTTTACTGCAGTCAAATCATATAATGTTTGTATGATTAAAAATAAATTTCTGAGAATTGTGATTTTAGTAACTTTATATAAAATGTGTGAGACAAAAACTTATTAAGGTTAAATAGAATTGTTTCTTCTGAATAATCTAACAAAGGAAAATATAAGTGATTGAATCATAAGATATAAGGGGAGTGAAGTATTAAAAATAACTTTTTTGTTTGAGAACTTGAGAATTTAGAAGATTTTGCCAAGTATGTGTTGTTGCTTGACTTTTTAAGTATAGCATTGATTAATTTGAAAATCAATGAATCATGAAAAGTAGAGCATCAGTTATTACTTCTGATTCATTAATGGCCAGAATTTTGTGTTTGGTCTAATAGTTGTGTCACCATTCTTGTTGCTTTTTAAAAATCAGGCTATGCCTGTGGTCCATGTCTGTTGAAAGCTTGACCTGCACAAATGCTGTATTTCTGTTTGGACCACATTTTCTCCATTTTGCATTAAGCAGTAGAGTACAGTGGAAAGGGAATAAGAATACTGATTATGAAAAAAAAAAAAAAGATTTGGAGTCATCGTGGGTTGTTTATTTTTAATGGGATGGAGGATCTTAAAAACACCTAGTTGTGAGAGAATCAATTTCTGAAAGTATTAAAATTTCTGAAAATAAATGCTTAATTACACATACAGGAATTAAACAGTTTGGAAGAGGGTTGGATTATCATTACCTTTGTAATACTGTATAATCAGAAGTTTTCTGAACCTCAGTTGTACATCTAGACATAAAAGTTGTTTTCTTTATAGGATGTTGTTTGGTTTGTTTCTGAGTGTTTAAATTTTTGAAAAACAAATGTTAAATTTGTGCTTCCGTACCTAGATAAATTGGAAAGGTTAATGTTCTAGTTTCTGGAAGATAAGTCTGGAAGACACATAAGCAATTCACTGCTATAATTTAGTTGATGTAAAATGGCGGAAACTGACTCAATATTTCAGGTTTAGCTCTACCCAAAAGCAGCAGACATGTAAGCAGATGTGCAATAAAAAATGATCTTGATCCATTTCACTAATGTGTGCTTCACATTTTTTACAATAATGACATTTATTATGGAAAGAGTTAATATTTTTTCTGATGTGCTACACTAATAGCCAGTACATGGTTAAGTTGATCCTGCATTTATTCTAAGACGGATTTAAAAAGGCAGTTTTCTAAATATGAAGTTGTGAATTTTTATGTGTGTTTGAGTAAATTGAGAAATGAATTTTATAAATGTTTTATCGTTGTTGCTGTAAAGCCTTTGAAGTAATTGATTTCATTTGAAACTTTGATTATGCTGTATATAATGACATCTTTAATATTTACAGATGCTGTAAAGTGATGATTTTCTTGCTGTCTTCCATGCTGCCTGGGAAGCAGTCTTGGGGGTCTTTGTTGGATGGGGTGTGAAAGAGGGGCATGAACTGAACCGAGTCTGTGAGGCTTTAGGCCGTTACAAACCACAACCAGAGCAGTTGCACTTTATGGTCTGTTTTATGTAGTGAGGTATTATATATAATTTTATTGGGAAAAAAGGAGTTCTTTTGCTAGTAAAGTTAAACACTGCCATAAACTGTATTTCTTCATAAATAATTCCGTGAAGATAGCTATCTGACACATTGCTGTCAAAACGCCCAGGAAAGTGATAGGGGTTTTCTTTCTCCCCTAACAAAATAACATTATTCTGCTACAGTATTCATCTCTAATTCCATAACCTCAAAAATTCCTGATAGAATTGAAGAAATACTGGAAATGACAAATTTAAAAGATCAGTGGGATAGAGAGATCTTTAAGATTTATGGAAACACTTACAGAAGTTTTTTTTTGTTTGTTTTTGTTTTTTTTTTCTTGAGGCACAATCTCACTCCATCACTCAGACTGGAGTGCAGTGGCACAATTTTGGCTGACTGCAACCTTCGCCTCCTGGCAGAACTATTCAGACTGAAAAAGTGATGGTTGGGTAGGACATTGGGATAAGGGCATGTCAGAGGCAGAATATGCTTAAAATTTGCAAAATCAAGAAGACTGCAAAGTCAAATTTGTTGACAAGATATTGAGATTCAGGACTCTTCTTCAAGTCCTAAAGAGATGGTTTTTAAAATAAATTTAAGAAAACTTAGCTTTATATAGGAGCAATATCCAGTCATTTGAGAAAGTTATTGCTAGTTAATGTCTGGGTTGATTCCCTATAACTGTTTTGGAGGCCAGGGTGTATATATTTGTTCATGATAAGGTGGAAGTAGCTCTTTCATGTAATTTTAGATCTGAAGCCTTATTGATTCATTTTATGTATATTCTCTTCATTTTATAAATTGAAGAAAGCTGACCAGGCGTGGTGCTCATGCCTATAATTATAGCACTTTGGGAGACCAACACTGGTGGATCACTTGAGACCAGGAGTTCAAGACCAGGCTGACCAACATGGTGAAACACCGTCTTTACTAAAAATACAAAAATTAGCTGAATGTGGTAGTGGGCACCTGTAATCCTAGCTACTTGGGAGGCTGAGGTGGGAGGATCACCTGAGTCTGAAAGACGGAGGTTGCAGTGAACGAACATCATGCCACTGTGCTCCAGCCTGGGTGACAGAGTGAGACACCATCTCAAAAAAAAAAAAAAAAAAAAAAAAATACTGTACCTGTAGTGGTGAAGCCAAACTAGACCTAATGTTTCTCCCAAATATGCTTCAAGCTTTGCTTATGCAGATCTCTACCTAAATTTTTCTTTCTCTTCAGATAAAATTCTACCTATCCATAATTAAGGCAATCAAAATTCTCTTTACTTTATAGTTTTTCTGGTTTCCCTCCATACACCCTCAAACATAAAGTAACATAAAAATAGTAGCATATATGGATCACCTATGTTCTCACTTCCTTGTAACCCTAGGGTACTTGTCATATTGTGGCATTACTTTTGTTTTTCTATTGATCTAGTCTTTATTACTAAATTACTTGTACTTTGAGGACATAGACTAGGCATTTTTTTCTTTCTTATATATGTGTATGTTTGAATCTTTTAAAATCTTGAACCATAACATAAAGAGATAAGTGCACAGGACAAAAATATTTAGCTAAGTAATTTACAGTAAGTCAAGAAGTGGACCATGACAGCACTTCGGAAAGAGGTCCTGGATTTGATTTGCTAACATTTCAACGAAGACTTTTGCATCTGTATTCATGAGGGATATTGGTCTGTGGTTTTCTTTCTCTTTTCCTTTTTTTCCCTATCTTTTACTCTGATACCACTTTAATACTAGCCTTATAGAGTGAATTGGGAAGGATTCACTTTTATAGAAGTGTTCATAAATGATTGGTATTATTTCTTATTTAAATTTTGATAGAATTAACTCATGGAATCATCCGGGTATGGGCTTTTCTTTGTGGGAAGACTTTAAATTATTATTATTATTTTCTATTCCTTTACATATTACAGGCCTGTTGAGATTTTCTATATGTTCTTTATTCAGTTTCAATAATTTATTTATTTCTAGGAATTTATCCAGTTCATCTCAGTTGTCTAGTTTGTTCATAGTAGTGCCTTACATTCCTTTTAATTTCATAAGGTTTGGTGGTCAAGTTCCTCCCCACTTTTGTAATTTTGGTAATCCTTATTTCTCTCTCTCTCTTTTTTTTTTTTCCTTAATCATATCACTCAACATTGAAGTTGTCAAAGAAGTTATTGAAGTCAAAGAACTAACTTGGGGTTCATTGATTTTTCTCTATTCTCTTTTTCATTGGTTTTCATTGATTCTGTTCTCTTTATTATTATTTTCTGCTTCCTTTAGCTTTAATTTGCTTTTCTTTTTCTGTGTATTTAGGCTTAGAGCGTTCTCTTTTTCTCAAGTACAGGAATGTAGAACTATAGATTTCCCTCTAAGCACTGCTTTAGCTGCATCTCATAAATTTATATATGTCATGTTTTTATTTTCATTCAGTTCAAAATATTTTTAAATTTCATCTTGATTTCTTCTTTGAATTATGGATTACTTAAAAGTATATTGGTTAATTTTCAAATATTTGGGAATTCTTACCAAATATCTGTTAGTTATTGATTGCTAATTTAATTTTGTTAAATTTGGAGAACATATTTTGTATTGTTTCAGTCCTATTAAGTTTGTTGAAATATCTTTTATAGTCTAATATGTGATCTGTCTTGGAGAATGTTCCATGTGTACAGGAGAAGAATATGACTAAATTGACATCAATCTTATGAAATAGTAGCTTGTAGAACTTTGTATGTTTGTATGTTTCCTGTGTTGAGGACATAAATGTGTCCACCTAAATAAAGGATAAGAATCTGAGGAACAAGAAAGATGGACCATATGGTAAGGGATATTGCTTATTTGCAGATCCCTTCTTTGTTCTCCACTATCTCTTGTGAGAGTAATCTCTAGGACTTTACCAACCAGCTTATTTTCCCTCTGACAGCCAGTTATCACCCTCCAGGTGATTCTGATGTGTACTAAAGTAGGTATTTTGAGTCGTAAGAGAAGGAAAGATATGCACAGGCTTGATAGCTATTTGGAGCACTAGCAGAATATTGGCGTGTTGGCAGGTGAAAGAGAATGAAGCTTTTTTTTTCTGCCCTCTCTCATGATGTTGTTATGAGCTACAATCATGGGAAGGTCACAGCTCCTGTTAGGCAGCTGTCTCCATACAACAATCTTTCCAGCTTCTGGGGATGTTGCTTTCCCTCACCCTCAGGCCTAAGAATGGCAAAGGATCTCATGTTATATCTAGTCCAACTAACTGCAGTATCCATTGTGATTTTCCTACATCCTGCCCACACTTTTATAAAGAATTTGATAATAATTCTCCCAAGTTGAGAGTGTTGTCTGTTTCCAGCTTGGACTCTAATTGATTGAAATATGACCTAAGTAATGGAGAGAAGTAATAGAATGTGGAGATTTTGTTGTTTTTTTTTTGAGACGGAGTTTCGCTCTTGTCACCCAGGCTGGAGTGCAGTGGCACAGTCTCACCTCACTGCAACCTCTGCCTCCTGGGTTCAAGGATTCTCCTGCCTCAGCCTCCCAAGTAGTTGGGATTACAAGCATGTGCCACCATGCCTGGTTAATTTTTGGTATTATTATTATTTTTAGTAGAGATGGGGTTTCACCATGTTGACCAGGCTGGTCTCGAACTCCTGGCCTCAAGTGATCCACCTGCCTCAGCCTCCCAAAGCACTGGGATTACAGGTGTGAGCCACTGCACCTGGCTGAATGTAGAGGTTTTGGTTCAAGGATATTTTACCTAGAAATTTGGCAGTGAACAGATTTATGAGAGACATACAACTTTAAAATAGATGGTGCATTTGTTTTATATATATTTTTAAAAAGAGGTCTCTGCATCTAGAAGGCAGAAAGGGAGGAGTCAATGCACATAGAAAGAGACTGAGATGCTGGAAAGACAGAAATAATGGTAGAATGAGAATGAAGATAAAACCAAGAGTGCAAAGTTAAACTTGTAGGAAAGGAAAGAAGTGCTACTTAATTTTCTTAAACTGAAGGAAAGAAATTGAGGATAATTTTATTGATTCCTGGAGTAACAACATCAACATCACTGGGAACATGTGATAAATACAAATTCATGGACTTCACCTGTACTGAATTGGAAACAAGAAGGGGTGCCCAGCAATCTGTTTTAACAAGCCCTCCAGGTGATTCGGATGCATGCTAAAGTAGATATTTTGAGGCAAAAGAGAAGGGAAGATACGCACAGGCCTGGTAGTCTAGAAATGTTTTCTATTGCATAGCGAGGTTGGTAACGGGAAGAAAATGGAAAACATTTGCTATACAAATTTAAAAG